>NC_059453.1:6595000-6657500 GCF_905237065.1 Salmo salar
AGTCAGCTAGTCGGCAAGTTAGCCAGTCAATCGGCCAGTCGATCAGTCAGTCATCATCAACCTAGGTCTTTATCAGGTCAAAAAGTAATTTCAATAAGTGGAGCATAGATGACTTAGTTCTAGAATCAAATCAAACCAAATGTATTTATAAAGCCCTTCTTACATCAGCTGATATCTCAAAGTGCTGTACAGAAACCCAGCCTAAAACCCCAAACAGCAAGTAAGGCAGGTGTAGAAGCACGGTGGCTAGGAAAAACTAGAAAGGCCAAAACCTAGGAAGTAAACCTAGAGAGGAACCAGGCTATGAGGGGTGGCCAGTCCTCTTCTGGCTGTGCCGGGTGGAGATTATAACAGAACATGGCCAAGATGTTCAAATGTTCATAAATGACCAGCATGGTCAAATAATAATAATCATAGTAGTTGTCGAGGGTACAACAAGTCAGTAACACAAGAGTAAGTGTCAGTTGGCTTTTTCATAGCCGATCTTTGAGAGTATCTCTACCGCTCCTGCTGTCTCTTGAGAGTTGAAAACAGCAGGTCTGGGACAGGTAGCACGTCCGGTGAACAGGTCAGAGTTCCAGCAGGTCTGGGACAGACAGCAGGTCTGGGACAGGTAGCACGTCCGGTGAACAGGTCAGGGTTCCATAGCTGCAGGCAGAACAGTTGAAACTGGAGCAGCAGCACGGCCAGGTGGACTGGGGACAGCAAGGAGTCATCAAGCCAGGTAGTCCTGAGGCATGGTCCTAGGGCTCAGGTCCTCCGAGAGAGAAAGAAAGAAAGAAAGAAAGAAAGAAAGAAAGAAAGAAAGAAAGAGAGAAAGAGAGAATTAGAGAGAGCATATTTAAATTCACAAAGGACACTGGATCAGACAAGAGAAATACTCCAGATGTAACAGACTGACCCTAGCCCCCCGACACATAAACTACTGCAGCATAAATACTGGAGGCTGAGACAGGTGGGGTCAGGAGACACTGGGGCCCCATCCAATGAAACCCCCGGACAGGGCCAAACAGGCAGGATATAACCCCACCCACTTTGCCAAAGCACAGCCCCCATACCACTAGAGGGATATCTTCAACCACCAACTTACCATCCTGAGACAAGGCCAAGTATAGCCCACAAAGATCTCCGCCACGGCACAACCCAAGGGGGGGGCGCCAACCCAGACAGGAAGACCACGTCAGTGACTCAACCCACTCAAGTGACGCACCCCCCCCAGGGACGGCATGGAACATGCCGGCATGGTTTTTAGAACAGAGCAGATTTCTGATAGATGACTTAGTTCTAGAACAGACCAGTCTTCTGATGGATGACTTAGTTCTAGAACAGAGCAGATTTCTGATTGATGACTTAGTTCTAGAACAGACCAGTCTTCTGATAGATTACTTAGTTCTAGAACAGACCAGTCTTCTGATAGATGACTTAGTTCTAGAACAGAGCAGATTTCTGATTGATGACTTAGTTCTAGAACAGAGCAGATTTCTGATAGATGACTTAGTTCTAGAACAGACCAGTCTTCTGATGGATGACTTAGTTCTAGAACAGAGCAGATTTCTGATTGATGACTTAGTTCTAGAACAGAGCAGATTTCTGATAGATGACTTAGTTCTAGAACAGACCAGTCTTCTGATAGATTACTTAGTTCTAGAACAGAGCAGATTTCTGATTGATGACTTAGTTCTAGAACAGAGCAGATTTCTGATAGATGACTTAGTTCTAGAACAGACCAGTCTTCTGATAGATTACTTAGTTCTAGAACAGACCAGTCTTCTGATTGATGACTTAGTTCTAGAACAGACCAGACTTCTGCTTGATGACTTAGTTCTAGAACAGCCCAGTCTTCTGATAGATGACTTAGTTCTAGAACAGACCAGTCTTCTGATTGATGACTTAGTTCTAGAACAGACCAGTCTTCTGATTGATGACTTAGTTCTAGAACAGACCAGACTTCTGATTATTCTGAGTGATGCACATTATAACTTTACTGGCAGTGTGTCACGGTTGTCTAAAGGAGCAGACCAAAGTGCAGCGTGGTTGTAGTTCCACATTTGATTTAATCCGTGAAACTTTGCAATACATAAATAACTGAAATCACAAAACAACAAACCGTGACGCAGAGAGAAACAAACACTACTCAAAATATAATAACCCACAAAAACCAGGAAGAAAAACCCCTACTTAAATATGATCTCCAATTAGAGAGAACGAGGACCAGCTGCCTTCAATTGGAGGTCAACCCAAAAAACAACAACATAGAAATAGAAAACTAGAACTAAACATAGATATAGAAAACATAGAACAAAACACAAAACACCCCCTGTCACGCCCTGACCTACTCTACCATAGAAAATAACCTCTTACTATGGTCGGGACGTGACACAGTGGTGCACAGTACTTGAGTAAAAATACTTTAAAATACTACTTAAGTAGTTTTGAGGGTATCTGTAATTCAATATTTATATTAGAGGTTGACTGGCATGGCCGATTAATTAGGGCCGATTTCAAGTTTTCATAACAATCGGTAATCGGCATTTTTGGACATCGATCATGGCCGATTATATTGCACTCCACGAGGAGACTGCGTGGCAGGCTGACTATCTGTTATGCGAGTGCAGCAAGGAGCCAAGGTAAGGTGCTAGCTAGCATTAAACTTATCTTATAAAAAACAATCAATCTTAACATAATCACTAGTTAACTACACATGATTGATGATATTACTAGGTTAACTAGCTTGTCCTGTGTTGCAAATAATCAATGCGGTGCCTGTTAATTTCTCATCAAATCACAGCCTACTTCGCCAAACGGGTGATGATTTAACAAGCTCATTCGTGATAAAAGCACTGTCGTTGCACCAATGTACCTAACCATCAACATCAATGCCTTTCATAAAATCAATACACAAGTATATTTTTTTAAACCTGCATATTTAGTTAAAATAAATTCATGTTAGCAGGCAATATTAACTAGGGAAATTGTGTCACTTCTCTTGCGTTCAGTGCAAGCAGAGTCAGGGTATATGCAGCAGTTTGGGCAGCCTGGCTCGTTGCAAACTGTGTGAAGACCATTTCTTCCTAACAAAGACTGTAATTCATTTGCCAGAATTTTTAATAATTATGACATAATATTGAAGGTTGTGCAATGTAACAGCAATATTTAGACTTAGGGATGCCACCCGTTCGATAAAATACGGAATGATTCTGTATTTCACTGAAAGAATAAACGTTTTGTTTTCGAAATGATAGTTTCCGGATTTGACCATATTAATGACCTAGGCTCGTATTTCTGTGTGTTTATTATATTATAATTAAGTCTATGATTTGATATTTGATAGAGCAATCTGACTGAGCGGTGGTAGGCATCAGCAGGCTCGTAAGCATTCATTCAAACAGCACTTTACTGCGTTTGCCAGCAGCTCTTAGCAATGCTTGAAGCACAGCGCTGTTTATGACTTCAAGCCTATCAACTCCCGAGATTAGGCTGGCAATACTAAAGTGCCTATAAGAACATCCAATAGTCAAAGGTATATGAAATACAAATGGTATAGAGAGAAATAGTCCTATAATTCCTATAATAACTACAACCTAAAACTTCTTACCTGGGAATATTGAAGACTCATGTTAAAAGAAACCACCAGCTTTCATATGTTCCCATGTTCTGAGCAAGGACCTTAAATGTTAGCTTTTTTGCATGGCACATATTGCACTTTTACTTTCTTCTCTAACACTGTGTTTTTGCATTATTTAAACCAAATTGAACATGTTTTATTATTTATTTGAGACTAAATAGATTGTTATTTATGTATTATATTAAGTTAAAATAAAAGTCTTCATTCAGTATTGTTGTAATTGTCATTATTACAAATATATATATATATATATAAAAATCGTCCGATTAATCGGTATTGGCTTTTTTTGGTACTCCAATAATTAGTATCAGTATCGGCGTTTAAAAATCATAATCGGTCGACCTCTAATTTATATTTTTGACAGATTTTACTTTTACTTCACTACACTCCTAAAGAGAATAATGTACATACTGTTTATCCATACATTTTCCCTGACACCCTAAAGTATTTTCCAATGCTTAGCAGGGCAGGAAAATGGTCATCCCTACTGCCTCTGATCTGGCGGACTCACTAAACACAAATGCTTGAGTCTCCGAACCCGGGTCTGTAATGACACCTCTAGCACTGCGATGCAGGGCCTTAGACCACTGCACCACTTGGGAGGCTCCTACTTTTCGACTTTTACTCAAGTAGTTTCACTTTTACTTGAGTCATTTTCTATTAAGGTATCTTTACTTTTACTATAGTATGGGTTTCCACTGTCTACTGGTCATTAGAACCATTAGAACCATTAGAATCTTTAGAACCATTAGAATCTTTAGAACCATTGGAACCATTAGATCATTAGAATCATTAGAATCTTTAGAACCATTAGAACCATTAGAATCATTAGTACCAGTAGAATCATTAGAATCATTAGAACCATTAGAATCTTTAGAATCATTAGAACCATTAGAACCATTATAACCTTTAGAATCATTAGAATCTTTAGAACCATTAGAACCATTAGAATCATTAGTACCAGTAGAATCATTAGAATCATTAGAACCATTAGAACCATTAGAATCTTTAGAACCATTAGAATCTTTAGAATCATTAGAACCATTAGAATGAACTCAGGACCATGCAAGGTGTAGAGTTCATACTGACCCATAGAAACACTACAGACTAATCAATCACTGATCAGATGATGGCTAGGTCATTGTATTGTCAAGATTTAGAGCTCTGGGCCGGACATGGAGACAAAAACACACACGGGCCACTTCTGTCGCATGTGGGAGGGAGAGGGAGAGGGAGAGAGAGAGGCTGTGTGTTCATGACGGAGTAATGATGAGACATTAGAACAGTCATCTATCTGATTAGAACAATCTCAGGTCACTGATAGATGACTGTAGACTACAGCAGAGAGGAGAGGGTTGTAAACCTACTGACTGACTGACTGACTGACTGTAGACTACAGCAGAGAGGAGAGGGTTGTAAACCTACTGACTGACTGACTGACTGACTGTAGACTACAGCAGAGAGGAGAGGGTTGTAAACCTACTGACTGACTGACTGACTGACTGTAGACTACAGCAGAGAGGAGAGGGTTGTAAACCTACTGACTGACTGACTGACTGACTGTAGACTACAGCAGAGAGGAGAGGGTTGTAAACCTACTGACTGACTGACTGACTGACTGACTGTAGACTACAGCAGAGAGGAAAGGGTTGTACACCTACTGACTGACTGACTGACTGACTGACTGTAGACTACAGCAGAGAGGAGAGGGTTGTAAACCTACTGACTGACTGACTGACTGACTGACTGACTGTAGACTACAGCAGAGAGGAAAGGGTTGTACACCTACTGACTGACTGACTGACTGACTGACTGACTGTAGACTACAGCAGAGAGGAGAGGGTTGTAAACCTACTGACTGACTGACTGACTGACTGACTGACTGTAGACTACAGCAGAGAGGAAAGGGTTGTACATCTACTGACTGACTGACTGACTGACTGACTGTAGACTACAGCAGAGAGGAGAGGGTTGTAAACCTACTGACTGACTGACTGACTGACTGACTGACTGTAGACTACAGCAGAGAGGAAAGGGTTGTAAACCTACTGACTGACTGACTGACTGACTGTAGACTACAGCAGAGAGGAGAGGGTTGTAAACCTACTGACTGACTGACTGACTGACTGTAGACTACAGCAGAGAGGAGAGGGTTGTAAACCTACTGACTGACTGACTGACTGACTGACTGTAGACTACAGCAGAGAGGAAAGGGTTGTGAACCTACTGACTGACTGACTGACTGTAGACTACAGCAGAGAGGAGAGGGTTGTAAACCGACTGACTGACTGACTGACTGACTGACTGTAGACTACAGCAGAGAGGAGAGGGTTGTAAACCTACTGACTGACTGACTGACTGACTGACTGACTGACTGTAGACTACAGCAGAGAGGAGAGGGTTGTAAACCTACTGACTGACTGACTGACTGACTGACTGACTGACTGACTGACTGACTGACTGTAGACTACAGCAGAGAGGAGAGGGTTGTAAACCTACTGACTGACTGACAGACTGACTGACTGACTGACTGTAGACTACAGCAGAGAGGAAAGGGTTGTAAACCTACTGACTGACTGACTGACTGACTGACTGACTGACTGACTGACTGACTGACTGTAGACTACAGCAGAGAGGAAAGGGTTGTAAACCTACTGACTGACTGACTGACTGACTGACTGACTGACTGACTGACTGACTGACTGACTGACTGACTGACTGACTGACTGACTGACTGTAGACTACAGCAGAGAGGAAAGGGTTGTAAACCTACTGTCTGACTGACTGACTGACTGTAGACTACAGCAGAGAGGAAAGGGTTGTAAACCTACTGACTGACTGACTGACTGACTGACTGTAGACTACAGCAGAGAGGAGAGGGTTGTAAACCTACTGACTGACTGACTGACTTACTGACTGACTGTAGACTACAGCAGAGAGGAGAGGGTTGTAAACCTACTGACTGACTGACTGACTGACTGACTGACTGTAGACTACAGCAGAGAGGAAAGGGTTGTAAACCTACTGACTGACTGACTGACTGACTGACTGACTGACTGTAGACTACAGCAGAGAGGAGAGGGTTGTAAACCTACTGACTGACTGACTGACTGTAGACTACAACAGAGAGGAGAGGGTTGTAAACCTACCTACTGACTGACTGACTGACTGACTGACTGACTGACTGACTGACTGACTGACTGACTGACTGACTGTAGACTACAGCAGAGAGGAGAGGGTTGTAAACCTACTGACTGACTGACTGACTGTAGACTACAGCAGAGAGGAGAGGGTTGTAAACCTACTGACTGACTGACTGACTGACTGTAGACTACAACAGAGAGGAGAGGGTTGTAAACCTACCTACTGACTGACTGACTGACTGACTGACTGACTGACTGACTGACTGTAGACTACAACAGAGAGGAGAGGGTTGTAAACCTACTGACTGACTGACTGACTGACTGACTGACTGACTGACTGACTAACTGACTGTAGACTACAGCAGAGAGGAGAGGGTTGTAAACCTACTGACTGACTGACTGACTGACTGACTGTAGACTACAGCAGAGAGGAGAGGGTTGTAAACCTACTGACTGACTGACTGACTGACTGTAGACTACAGCAGAGAGGAAAGGGTTGTAAACCTACTGACTGACTGACTGTAGACTACAGCAGAGAGGAGAGGGTTGTCAACCTACTGACTGACTGACTGACTGACTGACTGACTGACTGACTGACTGACTGACTGTAGACTACAGCAGAGAGGAGAGGGTTGTAAACCTACTGACTGACTGACTGACTGACTGACTGACTGACTGACTGTAGACTACAGCAGAGAGGAGAGGGTTGTAAACCTACTGACTGACTGACTGACTGACTGTAGACTACAGCAGAGAGGAAAGGGTTGTAAACCTACTGACTGA
Source organism: Salmo salar (assembly GCF_905237065.1). Lineage (NCBI taxonomy): Eukaryota > Metazoa > Chordata > Actinopteri > Salmoniformes > Salmonidae > Salmo > Salmo salar. The sequence goes on from NC_059453.1 coordinate 6,602,552, forward strand.
CTGACTGACTGACTGACTGACTGTAGACTACAGCAGAGAGGAAAGGGTTGTAAACCTACTGACTGACTGACTGACTGTAGACTACAGCAGAGAGGAGAGGGTTGTAAACCTACTGACTGACTGACTGTAGACTACAACAGAGAGGAGAGGGTTGTAAACCTACCTACTGACTGACTGACTGACTGACTGACTGACTGACTGACTGACTGACTGACTGACTGACTGACTGACTGACTGACTGTAGACTACAACAGAGAGGAGAGGGTTGTAAACCTACTGACTGACTGACTGACTAACTGACTGACTGACTGACTGACTGACTGACTGTAGACTACAACGGAGAGGGTTATAAACCTACTGACTGACTGACTGACTAACTGACTGTAGACTACAGCAGAGAGGAGAGGGTTGTAAACCTACTGACTGACTGACTGACTGACTGACTGACTGACTGACTAACTGACTGTAGACTACAGCAGAGAGGAGAGGGTTGTAAACCTACTGACTGACTGACTGACTGACTGACTGACTGACTGACTGACTGTAGACTACAGCAGAGAGGAGAGGGTTGTAAACCTACTGACTGACTGACTGACTGTAGACTACAGCAGAGAGGAGAGGGTTGTAAACCTACTGACTGACTGACTGACTGACTGTAGACTACAGCAGAGAGGAAAGGGTTGTAAACCTACTGACTGACTGACTGACTGACTGACTGTAGACTACAGCAGAGAGGAGAGGGTTGTAAACCTACTGACTGACTGACTGACTGACTGACTGACTGACTGACTGACTGTAGACTACAGCAGAGAGGAAAGTGTTGTAAACCTACTGACTGACTGACTGACTGACTGACTGTAGACTACAGCAGAGAGGAGAGGGTTGTAAACCTACTGACTGACTGACTGACTGACCCCAAACCTACCGACTGGGGTTTATTACGGATAGCCATTAGTTCCTGCCAAGGCAGCAGCTACTCTTCCTGGGGTTTATTATGGATCCCATTAGTTCCTGCCAAGGCAGCAGCTACTCTTCCTGGGGTTTATTATGGATCCCTATTAGTTCCTGCCAAGGCAGCAGCTACTCTTCCTGGGGTTTATTATGGATCCCCATTAGTTCCTGCCAAGGCAGCAGCTACTCTTCCTGGGGTTTATTATGGATCCCCATTAGTTCCTGCCAAGGCAGCAGCTACCCTTCCTGGGGTTTATTACGGATCTGTCACGTCCTGATCAGCAGATGGAGCTATTGTATTCGTTTTGGGGTCAGGACGTGGCAGTTTTTGTGTATGTGAATGATTGTGTTGTTGATTGGGACTTCCAATTGAAGGCAGGTGTGTTGAGTTGCCTTTGATTGGAAGTCCTATATAGGTGTGTGTGTTTTTCTTTGGGGTTGTGGGTGGTTGTTTTTGCACTGCGTTTAATAGCCTGCAGAACTGTTGCTGTTGTCACCTTTATTGTTTTGTTAAGTGGATGCTTTACTCCTTTTTGGAAATTAAATATGAGTATTCACATACCTGCTGCGCCTTGGTCTTCTCTCCATGACAACTTCCGTTACAGGATCCCCATTAGTTCCTGCCAAGGCAGCAGCTACTCTTCCTGGGGTTCAGCAAAATTAAGGCAGTTAAACATTTTAAAAACATTACAAAACATTCAAAACAGATTTCACAACATATTAAGTGTGTGCCCTCTGGCCGCTACTACCACATATCTATACCACAATCCATGTGTACATGTGTATGGTGCGTATGCTACTGTGTGTTGTCATGTGTCTGTGTTTGTGTCTGTTCACAGTCCCCGCTGTTCCATAAGGTGCATTTTATCTGTTTTTTAAATCAGATTTTACTGCTGGCATGAGTTACTTGATGTGGAATTGAGTTCCATGTAGTCATGGCTCTATGTAGTACTGTGTGCCTCCCATAGTCTGTTCTGGACTTGGGGACTGTGAAGAGACCTCTGGTGTCATGTCTTGTGCATAGATGTCCGAGCTGTGTGCCAGTAGTTTAGACAGACAACTCGGTGCATTCAACAAGTCAATACCTCTCATAAATACAAGTAGTGATGTAGTCAATCTCTCCTCTACTTTGAGCCAGGAGAGATTAACATGCATATTATTAATGTTAGCTCTCTGTGTACATCCAAGGGCTAGCCGTGCTGCTCTGTTCTGAGACAATTGCAATTGCAAGTCCCTCTTTGTGGCATCTTAGCTACTGTTGTATCAATATGTTTGACCATGACAGTTTACAATCCAGGGTTACTCCAATCAGTTTAGTCAACTCAATTTGCTCAATTTCCACATTATTCATTACAAGGTTTAGTTGAGGTTTAGGGTTTAGTGAATGATTTGTCCCAAATAAAATGCTTTTAGTTTTAGAAATATTTAGGACTAACTTATTCCACCCATTCTGAAACTAACTGCAGCTCTTTGTTAAGTGTTGTTGTCATTTCAGTCGCTGTAGTAGCTGACATGTATAGTGTTGAGTCATCTTCATACATAGACACACTGGCTTTACTCAAAGCCAGTGGCATGTCGTTGGTAAAGATTGAAAAAAGTAATGGGCCTAGACAGCTGCCCTGGGGAATTCCTGATTCTACCTGGATTATGTTGGAGAGGCTTCCATTCTAGAACAGCCTCTGTGTTCTGTTAGACAGGTAACTCTTTATCCACAATATAGCTGGGGGTGTAAAGCCATAACAAGTTTTTTCAGCAGCAGACTATGATCGATAATGTCAAAAGCCGCACTGAAGACTAACGAAACAGACCCCACAGTCTTTTCATAATCAATTTATCTCAGCCAATCATCAATCATTTATGTGTGAAGTGTGTGTGTGTCTCCATGTGAAGTGGTGTGTGTGTGTGTGTGTGTGTGTGTGTGTGTGTGTGTGTGTGTGTGTGTGTGTGTGTGTGTGTGTGTGTGTGTGTGTGTGTGTGTGTGTGACCATGTGAGTGGTGTGTGTGACCATGTGAGTGGTGTGTGTGTGAAGTGGTGTGTGTGTGTGTGTGTCCATGTGAAGTGGTGTGTGTGTGAAGTGGTGTGTGTGTGTGAAATGGCGTGTGTGTCTGTCCATGTGAAATGGTGTGTGTGTGCAGTGGTGTGTGTGGAGAAAGGGGGAGAAAGAGTACTGCACCTGGCTCCCCTTCACTCCACAACAGTAGTCCTTGACGTGGAAACCAGGACTGTGTCCCGTAGATAGAGAGAGAACGATGAAGAGAGGGAGAGGAAGAGAGAGTATGTTCAGGGTTATAGAAACTGCGGAGAGCTTTGAAATCAGAGCTGATGAGACGTTGAACCCCCCTCCAGGGTGGTAGTCAGGTCAGTCTCAGTGCAGTATGGGGGTGAGTCATTCAGCTACTGAAGACCGTTGGGTCTGCTTTGTCTAGGTTCTATTGTCACACACACACACACACACACACACACACACACACACACACACACACACACACACACACACACACACACACACACACACACACACACACACACACACACACACAGACTAAGGGGCTTAGTTGTCCATTGTTGTCGGCCAGTCAAGTAGAATGGCCTGTTCTATTATATATGTGCGTGTCTGATCGAAGACTGTGTATGTATGTATGTATGTATGTATGTATGTATGTATGTATGTACAGTGGGGGAAAAAAGTATTTGATCCCCTGCTGATTTTGTTCGTTTTCCCACTGACAAAGAAATGATCAGTCTATAATTTTAATGGTCGTTTTATTTGAACAGTGAGAGACAGAATAACAACAAAAAAATCCAGAAAAACACATGTCAAAAATGTTATAAATTGATTTGCATTTTTATGAGGGAAACAAGTATTTGACCCCTCTGCAAAACATGACATAGTACTTGGTGGCAAAGCCCTTGTTGGCAATCACAGAGGTCAGACGTTTCTTGTAGTTGGCCACCAGGTTTGCACACATCTCAGGAGGGATTTTGTCCCACTCCTCTTTGCAGATCTTCTCCAAGTCATTATGGTTTCGAGGCTGACGTTTGGCAACTCGAACCTTCAGCTCCCTCCACAGATTTCCTATGGGATTAAGGTCTGGAGGCTGGCTAGGCCACTCCAGGACCTTAATGTGCTTCTTCTTGAGCCACTCCTTTGTTGCCTTGGCCATTGTTTTGGGTCATTGTCATGCTGGAATACCCATCCACGACCCATTTTCAATGCCCTGGCTGAGGGAAGGATGTTCTCACCCAAGATTTGACAGTACATTGCCTCGTCAAATGATGCGGTGAAGTTGTCCTGTCCCCTTAGCAGAAAAACACCCCCAAAGCATAATGTTTCCACCTCCATGTTTGACGGTGGGGATGGTGTTCTTGGGGTCATAGGCAGCATTCCTCCTCCTCCAAACACGGTGAGTTGAGTTGATGCCAAAGAGCTCCATTTTGGTCTCATCTGACCACAACACTTTCACCAGTTGTCCTCTGAGTCATTCAGATGTTCATTGGCAAACTTCAGACGGGCATGTATATGTGCTTTCTTGAGCAAGGGGACCTTGAGGGCGCTGCAGGATTTCAGTCTTTCACGGCGTAGTGTGTTACCAATTGTTTTCTTGGTGACTATGGTCCCAGCTGCCTTGAGATCATTGACAAGATCCTCCCGTGTATTTCTGGGCTGATTCCTCGCCGTTCTCATGATCATTGCAACTCCACGAGGTGAGATCTTGCATGGAGCCCCAGGCCGAGGGAGATTGACAGTTCATTTGTGTTTCTTCCATTTGCCAATAATCGCACCAAATGTTGTCACCTTCTCACCAAGCTGCTTGGCGATGGTCTTGTAGCCCATTCCAGCATTGTGTAGGTCTACAATCTTGTCCCTGACGTCCTTGGAGAGCTCTTTGGTCTTGGCCATGGTGGAGAGTTTGGAATCTGATTGATTGCTTCTGTGGACAGGTGTCTTTTTTTACAGGTAACAAGCTGCGGTTAGGAGCACTCCCTTTAAGAGTGTGCTCCTAATCTCAACTTTAAGAGTGCTCCTCTTTTTAATAGTGTAGAGAGAGATGGTTGTCCTGGTAGTTCTTTATAATAGTGTAGAGCGAGATGGTTGTCCTCCTGGTAGTTCTTTATAATAGTGTAGAGAGAGATGGTTGTCCTCCTGGTAGTTCTTTATAATAGTGTAGAGAGAGATGGTTGTCCTGGTAGTTCTTTATAATAGTGTAGAGAGAGATGGTTGTCCTGGTAGTTCTTTATAATAGTGTAGAGAGAGATGGTTGTCCTGGTAGTTCTTTATAATAGTGTAGAGAGAGATGGTTGTCCTCCTGGTAGTTCTTTATAATAGTGTAGAGAGAGATGGTTGTCCTCGGTAGTTCTTTATAATAGTGTAGAGAGAGATGGTTGTCCTCCTGGTAGTTCTTTATAATAGTGTAGAGAGAGATGGTTGTCCTGGTAGTTCTTTATAATAGTGTAGAGAGAGATGGTTGTCCTCCTGGTAGTTCTTTATAATAGTGTAGAGAGAGATGGTTGTCCTGGTAGTTCTTTATAATAGTGTAGAGAGAGATGGTTGTCCTCTGGTAGTTCTTTATAATAGTGTAGAGAGAGATGGTTGTCCTGGTAGTTCTTTATAATAGTGTAGAGAGAGATGGTTGTCCTCCTGGTAGTTCTTTATAATAGTGTAGAGAGAGATGGTTGTCCTGGTAGTTCTTTATAATAGTGTAGAGAGAGATGGTTGTCCTCTGGTAGTTCTTTATAATAGTGTAGAGAGAGATGGTTGTCCTCCTGGTAGTTCTTTATAATAGTGTAGAGAGAGATGGTTGTCCTCGGTAGTTCTTTATAATAGTGTAGAGAGATGGTTGTCCTCCTGGTAGTTCTTTATAATAGTGTAGAGAGAGATGGTTGTCCTCCTGGTAGTTCTTTATAATAGTGTAGAGAGAGATGGTTGTCCTCCTGGTAGTTCTTTATAATAGTGTAGAGAGAGATGGTTGTCCTGGTAGTTCTTTATAATAGTGTAGAGAGAGATGGTTGTCCTCCTGGTAGTTCTTTATAATAGTGTAGAGAGAGATGGTTGTCCTCCTGGTAGTTCTTTATAATAGTGTAGAGAGAGATGGTTGTCCTCGGTAGTTCTTTATAATAGTGTAGAGAGAGATGGTTGTCCTGGTAGTTCTTTATAATAGTGTAGAGAGAGATGGTTGTCCTCCTGGTAGTTCTTTATAATAGTGTAGAGAGAGATGGTTGTCCTCCTGGTAGTTCTTTATAATAGTGTAGAGAGAGATGGTTGTCCTTGGTAGTTCTTTATAATAGTGTAGAGAGAGATGGTTGTCCTCCTGGTAGTTCTTTATAATAGTGTAGAGAGAGATGGTTGTCCTCCTGGTAGTTCTTTATAATAGTGTAGAGAGAGATGGTTGTCCTCCTGGTAGTTCTTTATAATAGTGTAGAGAGAGATGGTTGTCCTGGTAGTTCTTTATAATAGTGTAGAGAGATGGTTGTCCTGGTAGTTCTTTATAATAGTGTAGAGAGAGATGGTTGTCCTGGTAGTTCTTTATAATAGTGTAGAGAGAGATGGTTGTCCTCCTGGTAGTTCTTTATAATAGTGTAGAGAGAGATGGTTGTCCTGGTAGTTCTTTATAATAGTGTAGAGAGAGATGGTTGTCCTGGTAGTTCTTTATAATAGTGTAGAGAGAGATGGTTGTCCTGGTAGTTCTTTATAATAGTGTAGAGAGAGATGGTTGTCCACCTGGTAGTTCTTTATAATAGTGTAGAGAGAGATGGTTGTCCTGGTAGTTCTTTATAATAGTGTAGAGAGAGATGGTTGTCCTGGTAGTTCTTTATGATAGTGTAGAGAGAGATGGTTGTCCTGGTAGTTCTTTATAATAGTGTAGAGAGAGATGGTTGTCCTCCTGGTAGTTCTTTATAATAGTGTAGAGAGAGATGGTTGTCCTCCTGGTAGTTCTTTATAATAGTGTAGAGAGAGATGGTTGTCCTCCTGGTAGTTCTTTATAATAGTGTAGAGAGAGATGGTTGTCCTGGTAGTTCTTTATAATAGTGTAGAGAGAGATGGTTGTCCTCCTGGTAGTTCTTTATAATAGTGTAGAGAGATGGTTGTCCTGGTAGTTCTTTATAATAGTGTAGAGAGAGATGGTTGTCCTCCTGGTAGTTCTTTATAATAGTGTAGAGAGAGATGGTTGTCCTCCTGGTAGTTCTTTATAATAGTGTAGAGAGAGATGGTTGTCCTCCTGGTAGTTCTTTATAATAGTGTAGAGAGAGATGGTTGTTCTCCTGGTAGTTCTTTATAATAGTGTAGAGAGAGATGGTTGTCCTGGTAGTTCTTTATAATAGTGTAGAGAGAGATGGTTGTCCTCCTGGTAGTTCTTTATAATAGTGTAGAGAGAGATGGTTGTCCTCCTGGTAGTTCTTTATAATAGTGTAGAGAGAGATGGTTGTCCTCCTGGTAGTTCTTTACAATAGTGTAGAGAGAGATGGTTGTCCTGGTAGTTCTTTATAATAGTGTAGAGAGAGATGGTTGTCCTCCTGGTAGTTCTTTATAATAGTGTAGAGAGAGATGGTTGTCCTGGTAGTTCTTTATAATAGTGTAGAGAGAGATGGTTGTCCTGGTAGTTCTTTATAATAGTGTAGAGAGAGATGGTTGTCCTCCTGGTAGTTCTTTATAATAGTGTAGAGAGAGATGGTTGTCCTCTGGTAGTTCTTTATAATAGTGTAGGAGAGATGGTTGTCCTCCTGGTAGTTCTTTATAATAGTGTAGAGAGAGATGGTTGTCCTCCTGGTAGTTCTTTATAATAGTGTAGAGAGAGATGGTTGTCCTCCTGGTAGTTCTTTATAATAGTGTAGAGAGAGATGGTTGTCCTCCTGGTAGTTCTTTATAATAGTGTAGAGAGAGATGGTTGTCCTCCTGGTAGTTCTTTATAATAGTGTAGAGAGAGATGGTTGTCCTCCTGGTAGTTCTTTATAATAGTGTAGAGAGAGATGGTTGTCCTCCTGGTAGTTCTTTATAATAGTGTAGAGAGAGATGGTTGTCCTCCTGGTAGTTCTTTATAATAGTGTAGAGAGAGATGGTTGTCCTGGTAGTTCTTTATAATAGTGTAGAGAGATGGTTGTCCTGGTAGTTCTTTATAATAGTGTAGAGAGAGATGGTTGTCCTGGTAGTTCTTTATAATAGTGTAGAGAGAGATGGTTGTCCTCCTGGTAGTTCTTTATAATAGTGTAGAGAGAGATGGTTGTCCTGGTAGTTCTTTATAATAGTGTAGAGAGAGATGGTTGTCCTGGTAGTTCTTTATAATAGTGTAGAGAGAGATGGTTGTCCTGGTAGTTCTTTATAATAGTGTAGAGAGAGATGGTTGTCCTCCTGGTAGTTCTTTATAATAGTGTAGAGAGAGATGGTTGTCCTGGTAGTTCTTTATAATAGTGTAGAGAGAGATGGTTGTCCTGGTAGTTCTTTATAATAGTGTAGAGAGAGATGGTTGTCCTGGTAGTTCTTTATAATAGTGTAGAGAGAGATGGTTGTCCTCCTGGTAGTTCTTTATAATAGTGTAGAGAGAGATGGTTGTCCTGGTAGTTCTTTATAATAGTGTAGAGAGAGATGGTTGTCCTCCTGGTAGTTCTTTATAATAGTGTAGAGAGAGATGGTTGTCCTCCTGGTAGTTCTTTATAATAGTGTAGAGAGAGATGGTTGTCCTCCTGGTAGTTCTTTATAATAGTGTAGAGAGAGATGGTTGTCCTCCTGGTAGTTCTTTATAATAGTGTAGAGAGAGATGGTTGTCCTGGTAGTTCTTTATAATAGTGTAGAGAGAGATGGTTGTCCTCCTGGTAGTTCTTTATAATAGTGTAGAGAGAGATGGTTGTCCTCCTGGTAGTTCTTTATAATAGTGTAGAGAGAGATGGTTGTCCTCCTGGTAGTTCTTTACAATAGTGTAGAGAGAGATGGTTGTCCTGGTAGTTCTTTATAATAGTGTAGAGAGAGATGGTTGTCCTCCTGGTAGTTCTTTATAATAGTGTAGAGAGAGATGGTTGTCCTGGTAGTTCTTTATAATAGTGTAGAGAGAGATGGTTGTCCTCCTGGTAGTTCTTTATAATAGTGTAGAGAGAGATGGTTGTCCTGGTAGTTCTTTATAATAGTGTAGAGAGAGATGGTTGTCCTCCTGGTAGTTCTTTATAATAGTGTAGAGAGAGATGGTTGTCCTGGTAGTTCTTTATAATAGTGTAGAGAGAGATGGTTGTCCTGGTAGTTCTTTATAATAGTGTAGAGAGATGGTTGTCCTCCTGGTAGTTCTTTATAATAGTGTAGAGAGAGATGGTTGTCCTGGTAGTTCTTTATAATAGTGTAGAGAGAGATGGTTGTCCTGGTAGTTCTTTATAATAGTGTAGAGAGAGATGGTTGTCCTCCTGGTAGTTCTTTATAATAGTGTAGAGAGAGATGGTTGTCCTGGTAGTTCTTTATAATAGTGTAGAGAGAGATGGTTGTCCTCCTGGTAGTTCTTTATAATAGTGTAGAGAGAGATGGTTGTCCTGGTAGTTCTTTATAATAGTGTAGAGAGAGATGGTTGTCCTCCTGGTAGTTCTTTATAATAGTGTAGAGAGAGATGGTTGTCCTGGTAGTTCTTTATAATAGTGTAGAGAGAGATGGTTGTCCTGGTAGTTCTTTATAATAGTGTAGAGAGAGATGGTTGTCCTCCTGGTAGTTCTTTATAATAGTGTAGAGAGAGATGGTTGTCCTGGTAGTTCTTTATAATAGTGTAGAGAGAGATGGTTGTCCTCCTCGTAGTTCTTTATAATAGTGTAGAGAGAGATGGTTGTCCTCCTGGTAGTTCTTTATAATAGTGTAGAGAGAGATGGTTGTCCTCCTGGTAGTTCTTTATAATAGTGTAGAGAGAGATGGTTGTCCTGGTAGTTCTTTATAATAGTGTAGAGAGAGATGGTTGTCCTCCTGGTAGTTCTTTATAATAGTGTAGAGAGAGATGGTTGTCCTGGTAGTTCTTTATAATAGTGTAGAGAGAGATGGTTGTCCTCCTGGTAGTTCTTTATAATAGTGTAGAGAGAGATGGTTGTCCTCCTGGTAGTTCTTTATAATAGTGTAGAGAGAGATGGTTGTCCTGGTAGTTCTTTATAATAGTGTAGAGAGAGATGGTTGTCCTCCTGGTAGTTCTTTATAATAGTGTAGAGAGAGATGGTTGTCCTGGTAGTTCTTTATAATAGTGTAGAGAGAGATGGTTGTCCTGGTAGTTCTTTATAATAGTGTAGAGAGAGATGGTTGTCCTCCTGGTAGTTCTTTATAATAGTGTAGAGAGAGATGGTTGTCCTGGTAGTTCTTTATAATAGTGTAGAGAGAGATGGTTGTCCTCCTGGTAGTTCTTTATAATAGTGTAGAGAGAGATGGTTGTCCTCCTGGTAGTTCTTTATAATAGTGTAGAGAGAGATGGTTGTCCTCCTGGTCGTTCTTTATAATAGTGTAGAGAGATGGTTGTCCTCCTGGTAGTTCTTTATAATAGTGTAGAGAGAGATGGTTGTCCTCCTGGTCGTTCTTTATAATAGTGTAGAGAGAGATGGTTGTCCTCCTGGTAGTTCTTTATAATAGTGTAGAGAGAGATGGTTGTCCTGGTAGTTCTTTATAATAGTGTAGAGAGAGATGGTTGTCCTCCTGGTAGTTCTTTATAATAGTGTAGAGAGAGATGGTTGTCCTCCTGGTAGTTCTTTATAATAGTGTAGAGAGAGATGGTTGTCCTCCTGGTAGTTCTTTATAATAGTGTAGAGAGAGATGGTTGTCCTCCTGGTAGTTCTTTATAATAGTGTAGAGAGAGATGGTTGTCCTCCTGGTAGTTCTTTATAATAGTGTAGAGAGAGATGGTTGTCCTCCTGGTAGTTCTTTATAATAGTGTAGAGAGATGGTTGTCCTCCTGGTCGTTCTTTATAATAGTGTAGAGAGAGATGGTTGTCCTGGTAGTTCTTTATAATAGTGTAGAGAGAGATGGTTGTCCTCGGTAGTTCTTTCTAATAGTGTAGAGAGAGATGGTTGTCCTCCTGGTAGTTCTTTATAATAGTGTAGAGAGAGATGGTTGTCCTCCTGGTAGTTCTTTATAATAGTGTAGAGAGAGATGGTTGTCCTGGTAGTTCTTTATAATAGTGTAGAGAGAGATGGTTGTCCTCCTGGTAGTTCTTTATAATAGTGTAGAGAGAGATGGTTGTCCTCCTGGTAGTTCTTTATAATAGTGTAGAGAGAGATGGTTGTCCTCTGGTAGTTCTTTATAATAGTGTAGAGAGAGATGGTTGTCCTCCTGGTAGTTCTTTATAATAGTGTAGAGAGAGATGGTTGTCCTCTGGTAGTTCTTTATAATAGTGTAGAGAGAGATGGTTGTCCTCCTGGTAGTTCTTTATAATAGTGTAGAGAGAGATGGTTGTCCTCCTGGTAGTTCTTTATAATAGTGTAGAGAGAGATGGTTGTCCTGGTAGTTCTTTATAATAGTGTAGAGAGAGATGGTTGTCCTCCTGGTCGTTCTTTATAATAGTGTAGAGAGAGATGGTTGTCCTGGTAGTTCTTTATAATAGTGTAGAGAGAGATGGTTGTCCTCCTGGTAGTTCTTTATAATAGTGTAGAGAGAGATGGTTGTCCTCTGGTAGTTCTTTATAATAGTGTAGAGAGAGATGGTTGTCCTCCTGGTAGTTCTTTATAATAGTGTAGAGAGAGATGGTTGTCCTCCTGGTAGTTCTTTATAATAGTGTAGAGAGAGATGGTTGTCCTCCTGGTAGTTCTTTATAATAGTGTAGAGAGAGATGGTTGTCCTCCTGGTAGTTCTTTATAATAGTGTAGAGAGAGATGGTTGTCCTCCTGGTAGTTCTTTATAATAGTGTAGAGAGAGATGGTTGTCCTGGTAGTTCTTTATAATAGTGTAGAGAGAGATGGTTGTCCTCCTGGTAGTTCTTTATAATAGTGTAGAGAGAGATGGTTGTCCTGGTAGTTCTTTATAATAGTGTAGAGAGATGGTTGTCCTCCTGGTAGTTCTTTATAATAGTGTAGAGAGAGATGGTTGTCCTGGTAGTTCTTTATAATAGTGTAGAGAGAGATGGTTGTCCTCCTGGTAGTTCTTTATAATAGTGTAGAGAGAGATGGTTGTCCTCCTGGTAGTTCTTTATAATAGTGTAGAGAGAGATGGTTGTCCTGGTAGTTCTTTATAATAGTGTAGAGAGATGGTTGTCCTCCTGGTAGTTCTTTATAATAGTGTAGAGCGAGATGGTTGTCCTGGTAGTTCTTTATAATAGTGTAGAGAGAGATGGTTGTCCTCCTGGTAGTTCTTTATAATAGTGTAGAGAGAGATGGTTGTCCTGGTAGTTCTTTATAATAGTGTAGAGAGATGGTTGTCCTCCTGGTAGTTCTTTATAATAGTGTAGAGAGAGATGGTTGTCCTCCTGGTAGTTCTTTATAATAGTGTAGAGAGAGATGGTTGTCCTCCTGGTAGTTCTTTATAATAGTGTAGAGAGAGATGGTTGTCCTCCTGGTAGTTCTTTATAATAGTGTAGAGAGAGATGGTTGTCCTCCTGGTAGTTCTTTATAATAGTGTAGAGAGAGATGGTTGTCCTGGTAGTTCTTTATAATAGTGTAGAGAGAGATGGTTGTCCTGGTAGTTCTTTATAATAGTGTAGAGAGAGATGGTTGTCCTCCTGGTAGTTCTTTATAATAGTGTAGAGAGAGATGGTTGTCCTGGTAGTTCTTTATAATAGTGTAGAGAGAGATGGTTGTCCTGGTAGTTCTTTATAATAGTGTAGAGAGAGATGGTTGTCCTCCTGGTAGTTCTTTATAATAGTGTAGAGAGAGATGGTTGTCCTGGTCGTTCTTTATAATAGTGTAGAGAGAGATGGTTGTCCTCCTGGTAGTTCTTTATAATAGTGTAGAGAGAGATGGTTGTCCTGGTAGTTCTTTATAATAGTGTAGAGAGAGATGGTTGTCCTGGTAGTTCTTTATAATAGTGTAGAGAGAGATGGTTGTCCTCCTGGTAGTTCTTTATAATAGTGTAGAGAGAGATGGTTGTCCTGGTAGTTCTTTATAATAGTGTAGAGAGAGATGGTTGTCCTGGTAGTTCTTTATAATAGTGTAGAGAGAGATGGTTGTCCTCCTGGTAGTTCTTTATAATAGTGTAGAGAGAGATGGTTGTCCTCCTGGTAGTTCTTTATAATAGTGTAGAGAGAGATGGTTGTCCTCCTGGTAGTTCTTTATAATAGTGTAGAGAGAGATGGTTGTCCTGGTAGTTCTTTATAATAGTGTAGAGAGAGATGGTTGTCCTGGTAGTTCTTTATAATAGTGTAGAGAGAGATGGTTGTCCTCCTGGTAGTTCTTTATAATAGTGTAGAGAGAGATGGTTGTCCTCCTGGTAGTTCTTTATAATAGTGTAGAGAGAGATGGTTGTCCTCCTGGTCGTTCTTTATAATAGTGTAGAGAGAGATGGTTGTCCTCCTGGTAGTTCTTTATAATAGTGTAGAGAGAGATGGTTGTCCTGGTAGTTCTTTATAATAGTGTAGAGAGAGATGGTTGTCCTCCTGGTAGTTCTTTATAATAGTGTAGAGAGAGATGGTTGTCCTGGTAGTTCTTTATAATAGTGTAGAGAGAGATGGTTGTCCTCCTGGTAGTTCTTTATAATAGTGTAGAGAGAGATGGTTGTCCTCCTGGTAGTTCTTTATAATAGTGTAGAGAGAGATGGTTGTCCTCCTGGTAGTTCTTTATAATAGTGTAGAGAGAGATGGTTGTCCTCCTGGTAGTTCTTTATAATAGTGTAGAGAGAGATGGTTGTCCTCCTGGTAGTTCTTTATAATAGTGTAGAGAGATGGTTGTCCTCCTGGTAGTTCTTTATAATAGTGTAGAGAGAGATGGTTGTCCTGGTAGTTCTTTATAATAGTGTAGAGAGAGATGGTTGTCCTGGTAGTTCTTTATAATAGTGTAGAGAGATGGTTGTCCTGGTAGTTCTTTATAATAGTGTAGAGAGAGATGGTTGTCCTGGTAGTTCTTTATAATAGTGTAGAGAGAGATGGTTGTCCTCCTGGTAGTTCTTTATAATAGTGTAGAGAGAGATGGTTGTCCTCCTGGTAGTTCTTTATAATAGTGTAGAGAGATGGTTGTCCTCCTGGTCGTTCTTTATAATAGTGTAGAGAGAGATGGTTGTCCTGGTAGTTCTTTATAATAGTGTAGAGAGAGATGGTTGTCCTGGTAGTTCTTTATAATAGTGTAGAGAGAGATGGTTGTCCTGGTAGTTCTTTATAATAGTGTAGAGAGAGATGGTTGTCCTGGTAGTTCTTTATAATAGTGTAGAGAGAGATGGTTGTCCTCCTGGTAGTTATTTATAATAGTGTAGAGAGATGGTTGTCCTGGTAGTTCTTTATAATAGTGTAGAGAGAGATGGTTGTCCTGGTAGTTCTTTATAATAGTGTAGAGAGAGATGGTTGTCCTGGTAGTTCTTTATAATAGTGTAGAGAGAGATGGTTGTCCTCCTGGTAGTTCTTTATAATAGTGTAGAGAGAGATGGTTGTCCTCCTGGTAGTTCTTTATAATAGTGTAGAGAGAGATGGTTGTCCTGGTAGTTCTTTCTAATAGTGTAGAGAGAGATGGTTGTCCTCCTGGTAGTTCTTTATAATAGTGTAGAGAGATGGTTGTCCTCCTGGTAGTTCTTTATAATAGTGTAGAGAGAGATGGTTGTCCTGGTAGTTCTTTATAACAGTGTAGAGAGAGATGGTTGTCCTCCTGGTAGTTCTTTATAATAGTGTAGAGAGAGATGGTTGTCCTCCTGGTAGTTCTTTATAATAGTGTAGAGAGAGATGGTTGTCCTCCTGGTAGTTCTTTATAATAGTGTAGAGAGAGATGGTTGTCCTGGTAGTTCTTTATAATAGTGTAGAGAGAGATGGTTGTCCTCCTGGTAGTTCTTTATAATAGTGTAGAGAGAGATGGTTGTCCTCCTGGTAGTTCTTTATAATAGTGTAGAGAGAGATGGTTGTCCTCCTGGTAGTTCTTTATAATAGTGTAGAGAGAGATGGTTGTCCTCCTGGTAGTTCTTTATAATAGTGTAGAGAGAGATGGTTGTCCTGGTAGTTCTTTATAATAGTGTAGAGAGAGATGGTTGTCCTCCTGGTAGTTCTTTATAATAGTGTAGAGAGAGATGGTTGTCCTCTGGTAGTTCTTTATAATAGTGTAGAGAGAGATGGTTGTCCTCCTGGTAGTTCTTTATAATAGTGTAGAGAGAGATGGTTGTCCTCCTGGTAGTTCTTTATAATAGTGTAGAGAGAGATGGTTGTCCTCCTGGTAGTTCTTTATAATAGTGTAGAGAGAGATGGTTGTCCTCCTGGTAGTTCTTTATAATAGTGTAGAGAGAGATGGTTGTCCTCCTGGTAGTTCTTTATAATAGTGTAGAGAGAGATGGTTGTCCTCCTGGTAGTTCTTTATAATAGTGTAGAGAGAGATGGTTGTCCTCTGGTAGTTCTTTATAATAGTGTAGAGAGAGATGGTTGTCCTCCTGGTCGTTCTTTATAATAGTGTAGAGAGAGATGGTTGTCCTCGGTAGTTCTTTATAATAGTGTAGAGAGAGATGGTTGTCCTCCTGGTAGTTCTTTATAATAGTGTAGAGAGAGATGGTTGTCCTGGTAGTTCTTTATAATAGTGTAGAGAGAGATGGTTGTCCTCCTGGTAGTTCTTTATAATAGTGTAGAGAGAGATGGTTGTCCTCCTGGTAGTTCTTTATAATAGTGTAGAGAGAGATGGTTGTCCTCCTGGTAGTTCTTTATAATAGTGTAGAGAGAGATGGTTGTCCTCCTGGTCGTTCTTTATAATAGTGTAGAGAGAGATGGTTGTCCTCCGGTAGTTCTTTATAATAGTGTAGAGAGAGATGGTTGTCCTCCTGGTAGTTCTTTATAATAGTGTAGAGAGAGATGGTTGTCCTGGTAGTTCTTTATAATAGTGTAGAGAGATGGTTGTCCTCCTGGTAGTTCTTTATAATAGTGTAGAGAGAGATGGTTGTCCTGGTAGTTCTTTATAATAGTGTAGAGAGAGATGGTTGTCCTGGTAGTTCTTTATAATAGTGTAGAGAGAGATGGTTGTCCTCCTGGTAGTTCTTTATAATAGTGTAGAGAGAGATGGTTGTCCTGGTAGTTCTTTATAATAGTGTAGAGAGAGATGGTTGTCCTCCTGGTAGTTCTTTATAATAGTGTAGAGAGAGATGGTTGTCCTGGTAGTTCTTTATAATAGTGTAGAGAGAGATGGTTGTCCTCCTGGTAGTTCTTTATAATAGTGTAGAGAGAGATGGTTGTCCTGGTAGTTCTTTATAATAGTGTAGAGAGAGATGGTTGTCCTCCTGGTAGTTCTTTATAATAGTGTAGAGAGAGATGGTTGTCCTCCTGGTAGTTCTTTATAATAGTGTAGAGAGAGATGGTTGTCCTCCTGGTAGTTCTTTATAATAGTGTAGAGAGAGATGGTTGTCCTGGTAGTTCTTTATAATAGTGTAGAGAGATGGTTGTCCTCCTGGTAGTTCTTTATAATAGTGTAGAGCGAGATGGTTGTCCTGGTAGTTCTTTATAATAGTGTAGAGAGAGATGGTTGTCCTCCTGGTAGTTCTTTATAATAGTGTAGAGAGAGATGGTTGTCCTGGTAGTTCTTTATAATAGTGTAGAGAGATGGTTGTCCTCCTGGTAGTTCTTTATAATAGTGTAGAGAGAGATGGTTGTCCTCCTGGTAGTTCTTTATAATAGTGTAGAGAGAGATGGTTGTCCTCCTGGTAGTTCTTTATAATAGTGTAGAGAGAGATGGTTGTCCTCCTGGTAGTTCTTTATAATAGTGTAGAGAGAGATGGTTGTCCTCCTGGTAGTTCTTTATAATAGTGTAGAGAGAGATGGTTGTCCTGGTAGTTCTTTATAATAGTGTAGAGAGAGATGGTTGTCCTCGGTAGTTCTTTATAATAGTGTAGAGAGAGATGGTTGTCCTCCTGGTAGTTCTTTATAATAGTGTAGAGAGAGATGGTTGTCCTCCTGGTAGTTCTTTATAATAGTGTAGAGAGAGATGGTTGTCCTGGTAGTTCTTTATAATAGTGTAGAGAGAGATGGTTGTCCTCCTGGTAGTTCTTTATAATAGTGTAGAGAGAGATGGTTGTCCTGGTAGTTCTTTATAATAGTGTAGAGAGAGATGGTTGTCCTCCTGGTAGTTCTTTATAATAGTGTAGAGAGAGATGGTTGTCCTGGTAGTTCTTTATAATAGTGTAGAGAGAGATGGTTGTCCTCCTGGTAGTTCTTTATAATAGTGTAGAGAGAGATGGTTGTCCTCCTGGTAGTTCTTTATAATAGTGTAGAGAGAGATGGTTGTCCTGGTAGTTCTTTATAATAGTGTAGAGAGAGATGGTTGTCCTGGTAGTTCTTTATAATAGTGTAGAGAGAGATGGTTGTCCTCCTGGTAGTTCTTTATAATAGTGTAGAGAGAGATGGTTGTCCTCCTGGTAGTTCTTTATAATAGTGTAGAGAGAGATGGTTGTCCTCCTGGTAGTTCTTTATAATAGTGTAGAGAGAGATGGTTGTCCTGGTAGTTCTTTATAATAGTGTAGAGAGAGATGGTTGTCCTCCTGGTAGTTCTTTATAATAGTGTAGAGAGAGATGGTTGTCCTCCTGGTAGTTCTTTATAATAGTGTAGAGAGAGATGGTTGTCCTCCTGGTAGTTCTTTATAATAGTGTAGAGAGAGATGGTTGTCCTGGTAGTTCTTTATAATAGTGTAGAGAGAGATGGTTGTCCTCCTGGTAGTTCTTTATAATAGTGTAGAGAGAGATGGTTGTCCTCCTGGTAGTTCTTTATAATAGTGTAGAGAGAGATGGTTGTCCTCCTGGTAGTTCTTTATAATAGTGTAGAGAGAGATGGTTGTCCTGGTAGTTCTTTATAATAGTGTAGAGAGAGATGGTTGTCCTGGTAGTTCTTTATAATAGTGTAGAGAGAGATGGTTGTCCTCCTGGTAGTTCTTTATAATAGTGTAGAGAGAGATGGTTGTCCTCCTGGTAGTTCTTTATAATAGTGTAGAGAGAGATGGTTGTCCTGGTAGTTCTTTATAATAGTGTAGAGAGAGATGGTTGTCCTGGTAGTTCTTTATAATAGTGTAGAGAGAGATGGTTGTCCTGGTAGTTCTTTATAATAGTGTAGAGAGAGATGGTTGTCCTCCTGGTAGTTCTTTATAATAGTGTAGAGAGAGATGGTTGTCCTCCTGGTAGTTCTTTATAATAGTGTAGAGAGAGATGGTTGTCCTCCTGGTAGTTCTTTATAATAGTGTAGAGAGAGATGGTTGTCCTGGTAGTTCTTTATAATAGTGTAGAGAGAGATGGTTGTCCTGGTAGTTCTTTATAATAGTGTAGAGAGAGATGGTTGTCCTCCTGGTAGTTCTTTATAATAGTGTAGAGAGAGATGGTTGTCCTGGTAGTTCTTTATAATAGTGTAGAGAGAGATGGTTGTCCTCCTGGTAGTTCTTTATAATAGTGTAGAGAGAGATGGTTGTCCTCCTGGTAGTTCTTTATAATAGTGTAGAGAGAGATGGTTGTCCTGGTAGTTCTTTATAATAGTGTAGAGAGAGATGGTTGTCCTGGTAGTTCTTTATAATAGTGTAGAGAGAGATGGTTGTCCTCCTGGTAGTTCTTTATAATAGTGTAGAGAGAGATGGTTGTCCTCCTGGTAGTTCTTTATAATAGTGTAGAGAGAGATGGTTGTCCTCCTGGTCGTTCTTTATAATAGTGTAGAGAGAGATGGTTGTCCTCCTGGTAGTTCTTTATAATAGTGTAGAGAGAGATGGTTGTCCTTGGTAGTTCTTTATAATAGTGTAGAGAGAGATGGTTGTCCTCCTGGTAGTTCTTTATAATAGTGTAGAGAGAGATGGTTGTCCTGGTAGTTCTTTATAATAGTGTAGAGAGAGATGGTTGTCCTCCTGGTAGTTCTTTATAATAGTGTAGAGAGAGATGGTTGTCCTCCTGGTAGTTCTTTATAATAGTGTAGAGAGAGATGGTTGTCCTCCTGGTAGTTCTTTATAATAGTGTAGAGAGAGATGGTTGTCCTCCTGGTAGTTCTTTATAATAGTGTAGAGAGAGATGGTTGTCCTCCTGGTAGTTCTTTATAATAGTGTAGAGAGAGATGGTTGTCCTCCTGGTAGTTCTTTATAATAGTGTAGAGAGATGGTTGTCCTCCTGGTCGTTCTTTATAATAGTGTAGAGAGAGATGGTTGTCCTGGTAGTTCTTTATAATAGTGTAGAGAGAGATGGTTGTCCTGGTAGTTCTTTATAATAGTGTAGAGAGAGATGGTTGTCCTGGTAGTTCTTTATAATAGTGTAGAGAGAGATGGTTGTCCTGGTAGTTCTTTATAATAGTGTAGAGAGAGATGGTTGTCCTCCTGGTAGTTCTTTATAATAGTGTAGAGAGATGGTTGTCCTGGTAGTTCTTTATAATAGTGTAGAGAGAGATGGTTGTCCTGGTAGTTCTTTATAATAGTGTAGAGAGAGATGGTTGTCCTGGTAGTTCTTTATAATAGTGTAGAGAGAGATGGTTGTCCTCGGTAGTTCTTTATAATAGTGTAGAGAGAGATGGTTGTCCTGGTAGTTCTTTATAATAGTGTAGAGAGAGATGGTTGTCCTCCTGCTAGTTCTTTATAATAGTGTAGAGAGAGATGGTTGTCCTCCTGGTAGTTCTTTATAATAGTGTAGAGAGAGATGGTTGTCCTCCTGGTAGTTCTTTATAATAGTGTAGAGAGAGATGGTTGTCCTCCTGGTAGTTCTTTATAATAGTGTAGAGAGAGATGGTTGTCCTGGTAGTTCTTTATAATAGTGTAGAGAGAGATGGTTGTCCTCCTGGTAGTTCTTTATAATAGTGTAGAGAGAGATGGTTGTCCTCCTGGTAGTTCTTTATAATAGTGTAGAGAGAGATGGTTGTCCTCCTGGTAGTTCTTTATAATAGTGTAGAGAGAGATGGTTGTCCTCCTGGTAGTTCTTTATAATAGTGTAGAGAGAGATGGTTGTCCTCCTGGTAGTTCTTTATAATAGTGTAGAGAGAGATGGTTGTCCTCCTGGTAGTTCTTTATAATAGTGTAGAGAGAGATGGTTGTCCTCCTGGTAGTTCTTTATAATAGTGTAGAGAGAGATGGTTGTCCTCCTGGTAGTTCTTTATAATAGTGTAGAGAGAGATGGTTGTCCTCCTGGTAGTTCTTTATAATAGTGTAGAGAGAGATGGTTGTCCTCCTGGTAGTTCTTTATAATAGTGTAGAGAGAGATGGTTGTCCTCCTGGTAGTTCTTTATAATAGTGTAGAGAGAGATGGTTGTCCTCCTGGTAGTTCTTTATAATAGTGTAGAGAGAGATGGTTGTCCTCCTGGTAGTTCTTTATAATAGTGTAGAGAGAGATGGTTGTCCTGGTAGTTCTTTATAATAGTGTAGAGAGATGGTTGTCCTCCTGGTAGTTCTTTATAATAGTGTAGAGAGAGATGGTTGTCCTGGTAGTTCTTTATAATAGTGTAGAGAGAGATGGTTGTCCTCCTGGTAGTTCTTTATAATAGTGTAGAGAGAGATGGTTGTCCTGGTAGTTCTTTATAATAGTGTAGAGAGAGATGGTTGTCCTCCTGGTAGTTCTTTATAATAGTGTAGAGAGAGATGGTTGTCCTCCTGGTAGTTCTTTATAATAGTGTAGAGAGAGATGGTTGTCCTCCTGGTAGTTCTTTATAATAGTGTAGAGAGAGATGGTTGTCCTCCTGGTAGTTCTTTATAATAGTGTAGAGAGAGATGGTTGTCCTGGTAGTTCTTTATAATAGTGTAGAGAGAGATGGTTGTCCTCCTGGTAGTTCTTTATAATAGTGTAGAGAGAGATGGTTGTCCTGGTAGTTCTTTATAATAGTGTAGAGAGAGATGGTTGTCCTCCTGGTAGTTCTTTATAATAGTGTAGAGAGAGATGGTTGTCCTGGTAGTTCTTTATAATAGTGTAGAGAGAGATGGTTGTCCTCCTGGTAGTTCTTTATAATAGTGTAGAGAGATGGTTGTCCTGGTAGTTCTTTATAATAGTGTAGAGAGAGATGGTTGTCCTGGTAGTTCTTTATAATAGTGTAGAGAGAGATGGTTGTCCTCCTGGTAGTTCTTTATAATAGTGTAGAGAGAGATGGTTGTCCTCCTGGTAGTTCTTTATAATAGTGTAGAGAGAGATGGTTGTCCTCCTGGTAGTTCTTTATAACAGTGTAGAGAGAGATGGTTGTCCTGGTAGTTCTTTATAATAGTGTAGAGAGAGATGGTTGTCCTCCTGGTAGTTCTTTATAATAGTGTAGAGAGAGATGGTTGTCCTGGTAGTTCTTTATAATAGTGTAGAGAGAGATGGTTGTCCTCCTGGTAGTTCTTTATAATAGTGTAGAGAGAGATGGTTGTCCTGGTAGTTCTTTATAATAGTGTAGAGAGAGATGGTTGTCCTCCTGGTAGTTCTTTATAATAGTGTAGAGAGAGATGGTTGTCCTGGTAGTTCTTTATAATAGTGTAGAGAGAGATGGTTGTCCTCCTGGTAGTTCTTTATAATAGTGTAGAGAGAGATGGTTGTCCTCCTGGTAGTTCTTTATAATAGTGTAGAGAGAGATGGTTGTCCTCCTGGTAGTTCTTTATAATAGTGTAGAGAGAGATGGTTGTCCTGGTAGTTCTTTATAATAGTGTAGAGAGAGATGGTTGTCCTCCTGGTAGTTCTTTATAATAGTGTAGAGAGAGATGGTTGTCCTGGTAGTTCTTTATAATAGTGTAGAGAGAGATGGTTGTCCTGGTAGTTCTTTATAATAGTGTAGAGAGAGATGGTTGTCCTCCTGGTAGTTCTTTATAATAGTGTAGAGAGAGATGGTTGTCCTCCTGGTAGTTCTTTATAATAGTGTAGAGAGAGATGGTTGTCCTCCTGGTAGTTCTTTATAATAGTGTAGAGAGAGATGGTTGTCCTCCTGGTCGTTCTTTATAATAGTGTAGAGAGATGGTTGTCCTCCTGGTAGTTCTTTATAATAGTGTAGAGAGATGGTTGTCCTCCTGGTAGTTCTTTATAATAGTGTAGAGAGAGATGGTTGTCCTCCTGGTCGTTCTTTATAATAGTGTAGAGAGAGATGGTTGTCCTCCTGGTAGTTCTTTATAATAGTGTAGAGAGAGATGGTTGTCCTCCTGGTAGTTCTTTATAATAGTGTAGAGAGAGATGGTTGTCCTCCTGGTAGTTCTTTATAATAGTGTAGAGAGAGATGGTTGTCCTGGTAGTTCTTTATAATAGTGTAGAGAGAGATGGTTGTCCTCCTGGTAGTTCTTTATAATAGTGTAGAGAGAGATGGTTGTCCTCCTGGTAGTTCTTTATAATAGTGTAGAGAGATGGTTGTCCTCCTGGTCGTTCTTTATAATAGTGTAGAGAGAGATGGTTGTCCTGGTAGTTCTTTATAATAGTGTAGAGAGAGATGGTTGTCCTGGTAGTTCTTTCTAATAGTGTAGAGAGAGATGGTTGTCCTCCTGGTAGTTCTTTATAATAGTGTAGAGAGATGGTTGTCCTCCTGGTAGTTCTTTATAATAGTGTAGAGAGAGATGGTTGTCCTCCTGGTAGTTCTTTATAATAGTGTAGAGAGAGATGGTTGTCCTCCTGGTAGTTCTTTATAATAGTGTAGAGAGAGATGGTTGTCCTCCTGGTAGTTCTTTATAATAGTGTAGAGAGAGATGGTTGTCCTGGTAGTTCTTTATAATAGTGTAGAGAGATGGTTGTCCTCCTGGTAGTTCTTTATAATAGTGTAGAGCGAGATGGTTGTCCTCCTGGTAGTTCTTTATAATAGTGTAGAGAGAGATGGTTGTCCTCCTGGTAGTTCTTTATAATAGTGTAGAGAGAGATGGTTGTCCTCCTGGTAGTTCTTTATAATAGTGTAGAGAGAGATGGTTGTCCTGGTAGTTCTTTATAATAGTGTAGAGAGAGATGGTTGTCCTGGTAGTTCTTTATAATAGTGTAGAGAGAGATGGTTGTCCTGGTAGTTCTTTATAATAGTGTAGAGAGAGATGGTTGTCCTGGTAGTTCTTTATAATAGTGTAGAGAGAGATGGTTGTCCTCCTGGTAGTTCTTTATAATAGTGTAGAGAGAGATGGTTGTCCTCCTGGTAGTTCTTTATAATAGTGTAGAGAGAGATGGTTGTCCTCCTGGTAGTTCTTTATAATAGTGTAGAGAGAGATGGTTGTCCTGGTAGTTCTTTATAATAGTGTAGAGAGAGATGGTTGTCCTCCTGGTAGTTCTTTATAATAGTGTAGAGAGAGATGGTTGTCCTCCTGGTAGTTCTTTATAATAGTGTAGAGAGAGATGGTTGTCCTCGGTAGTTCTTTATAATAGTGTAGAGAGAGATGGTTGTCCTCCTGGTAGTTCTTTATAATAGTGTAGAGAGAGATGGTTGTCCTCCTGGTAGTTCTTTATAATAGTGTAGAGAGAGATGGTTGTCCTCCTGGTAGTTCTTTATAATAGTGTAGAGAGAGATGGTTGTCCTCCTGGTAGTTCTTTATAATAGTGTAGAGAGAGATGGTTGTCCTCCTGGTAGTTCTTTATAATAGTGTAGAGAGAGATGGTTGTCCTTGGTAGTTCTTTATAATAGTGTAGAGAGAGATGGTTGTCCTCCTGGTAGTTCTTTATAATAGTGTAGAGAGAGATGGTTGTCCTCTGGTAGTTCTTTATAATAGTGTAGAGAGAGATGGTTGTCCTCCTGGTAGTTCTTTATAATAGTGTAGAGAGAGATGGTTGTCCTCCTGGTAGTTCTTTATAATAGTGTAGAGAGAGATGGTTGTCCTCCTGGTAGTTCTTTATAATAGTGTAGAGAGAGATGGTTGTCCTCCTGGTAGTTCTTTATAATAGTGTAGAGAGAGATGGTTGTCCTCCTGGTAGTTCTTTATAATAGTGTAGAGAGAGATGGTTGTCCTTGGTAGTTCTTTATAATAGTGTAGAGAGAGATGGTTGTCCTCCTGGTAGTTCTTTATAATAGTGTAGAGAGAGATGGTTGTCCTCCTGGTAGTTCTTTATAATAGTGTAGAGAGAGATGGTTGTCCTCCTGGTAGTTCTTTATAATAGTGTAGAGAGAGATGGTTGTCCTCCTGGTAGTTCTTTATAATAGTGTAGAGAGAGATGGTTGTCCTGGTAGTTCTTTATAATAGTGTAGAGAGAGATGGTTGTCCTCCTGGTAGTTCTTTATAATAGTGTAGAGAGAGATGGTTGTCCTCCTGGTAGTTCTTTATAATAGTGTAGAGAGAGATGGTTGTCCTCCTGGTAGTTCTTTATAATAGTGTAGAGAGAGATGGTTGTCCTCCTGGTAGTTCTTTATAATAGTGTAGAGAGAGATGGTTGTCCTCCTGGTAGTTCTTTATAATAGTGTAGAGAGAGATGGTTGTCCTCCTGGTCGTTCTTTATAATAGTGTAGAGAGAGATGGTTGTCCTGGTAGTTCTTTATAATAGTGTAGAGAGAGATGGTTGTCCTCCTGGTAGTTCTTTATAATAGTGTAGAGAGAGATGGTTGTCCTTGGTAGTTCTTTATAATAGTGTAGAGAGAGATGGTTGTCCTTGGTAGTTCTTTATAATAGTGTAGAGAGAGATGGTTGTCCTGGTAGTTCTTTATAATAGTGTAGAGAGAGATGGTTGTCCTCCTGGTAGTTCTTTATAATAGTGTAGAGAGAGATGGTTGTCCTGGTAGTTCTTTATAATAGTGTAGAGAGAGATGGTTGTCCTGGTAGTTCTTTATAATAGTGTAGAGAGAGATGGTTGTCCTCCTGGTAGTTCTTTATAATAGTGTAGAGAGAGATGGTTGTCCTCCTGGTAGTTCTTTATAATAGTGTAGAGAGAGATGGTTGTCCTGGTAGTTCTTTATAATAGTGTAGAGAGAGATGGTTGTCCTCCTGGTAGTTCTTTATAATAGTGTAGAGAGAGATGGTTGTCCTCCTGGTAGTTCTTTATAATAGTGTAGAGAGAGATGGTTGTCCTCCTGGTAGTTCTTTATAATAGTGTAGAGAGAGATGGTTGTCCTCCTGGTAGTTCTTTATAATAGTGTAGAGAGAGATGGTTGTCCTCCTGGTAGTTCTTTATAATAGTGTAGAGAGAGATGGTTGTCCTCCTGGTAGTTCTTTATAATAGTGTAGAGAGAGATGGTTGTCCTCCTGGTAGTTCTTTATAATAGTGTAGAGAGAGATGGTTGTCCTCCTGGTAGTTCTTTATAATAGTGTAGAGAGAGATGGTTGTCCTCCTGGTAGTTCTTTATAATAGTGTAGAGAGAGATGGTTGTCCTCCTGGTAGTTCTTTATAATAGTGTAGAGAGAGATGGTTGTCCTCCTGGTAGTTCTTTATAATAGTGTAGAGAGAGATGGTTGTCCTCCTGGTAGTTCTTTATAATAGTGTAGAGAGAGATGGTTGTCCTCCTGGTAGTTCTTTATAATAGTGTAGAGAGAGATGGTTGTCCTCCTGGTAGTTCTTTATAATAGTGTAGAGAGAGATGGTTGTCCTCCTGGTAGTTCTTTATAATAGTGTAGAGAGAGATGGTTGTCCTGGTAGTTCTTTATAATAGTGTAGAGAGAGATGGTTGTCCTCCGGTAGTTCTTTATAATAGTGTAGAGAGAGATGGTTGTCCTGGTAGTTCTTTATAATAGTGTAGAGAGAGATGGTTGTCCTCCTGGTAGTTCTTTATAATAGTGTAGAGAGAGATGGTTGTCCTGGTAGTTCTTTATAATAGTGTAGAGAGAGATGGTTGTCCTCCTGGTAGTTCTTTATAATAGTGTAGAGAGAGATGGTTGTCCTGGTAGTTCTTTATAATAGTGTAGAGAGAGATGGTTGTCCTGGTAGTTCTTTATAATAGTGTAGAGAGAGATGGTTGTCCTCCTGGTAGTTCTTTATAATAGTGTAGAGAGAGATGGTTGTCCTGGTAGTTCTTTATAATAGTGTAGAGAGAGATGGTTGTCCTCCTGGTAGTTCTTTATAATAGTGTAGAGAGAGATGGTTGTCCTCGGTAGTTCTTTATAATAGTGTAGAGAGAGATGGTTGTCCTCCTGGTAGTTCTTTATAATAGTGTAGAGAGAGATGGTTGTCCTCCTGGTAGTTCTTTATAATAGTGTAGAGAGAGATGGTTGTCCTCCTGGTAGTTCTTTATAATAGTGTAGAGAGAGATGGTTGTCCTCCTGGTAGTTCTTTATAATAGTGTAGAGAGAGATGGTTGTCCTCCGGTAGTTCTTTATAATAGTGTAGAGAGAGATGGTTGTCCTCCTGGTAGTTCTTTATAATAGTGTAGAGAGAGATGGTTGTCCTCCTGGTAGTTCTTTATAATAGTGTAGAGAGAGATGGTTGTCCTCCTGGTAGTTCTTTATAATAGTGTAGAGAGAGATGGTTGTCCTCCTGGTCGTTCTTTATAATAGTGTAGAGAGAGATGGTTGTCCTGGTAGTTCTTTATAATAGTGTAGAGAGAGATGGTTGTCCTCCTGGTAGTTCTTTATAATAGTGTAGAGAGAGATGGTTGTCCTGGTAGTTCTTTATAATAGTGTAGAGAGAGATGGTTGTCCTCCTGGTAGTTCTTTATAATAGTGTAGAGAGAGATGGTTGTCCTCCTGGTAGTTCTTTATAATAGTGTAGAGAGAGATGGTTGTCCTGGTAGTTCTTTATAATAGTGTAGAGAGAGATGGTTGTCCTGGTAGTTCTTTATAATAGTGTAGAGAGAGATGGTTGTCCTGGTAGTTCTTTATAATAGTGTAGAGAGAGATGGTTGTCCTCCGGTAGTTCTTTATAATAGTGTAGAGAGAGATGGTTGTCCTGGTAGTTCTTTATAATAGTGTAGAGAGAGATGGTTGTCCTGGTAGTTCTTTATAATAGTGTAGAGAGAGATGGTTGTCCTCCTGGTAGTTCTTTATAATAGTGTAGAGAGAGATGGTTGTCCTCCTGGTAGTTCTTTATAATAGTGTAGAGAGAGATGGTTGTCCTGGTAGTTCTTTATAATAGTGTAGAGAGAGATGGTTGTCCTCCTGGTAGTTCTTTATAATAGTGTAGAGAGAGATGGTTGTCCTCCTGGTAGTTCTTTATAATAGTGTAGAGAGAGATGGTTGTCCTCCTGGTAGTTCTTTATAATAGTGTAGAGAGAGATGGTTGTCCTCCTGGTAGTTCTTTATAATAGTGTAGAGAGAGATGGTTGTCCTCCTGGTAGTTCTTTATAATAGTGTAGAGAGAGATGGTTGTCCTCCTGGTAGTTCTTTATAATAGTGTAGAGAGAGATGGTTGTCCTCCTGGTAGTTCTTTATAATAGTGTAGAGAGAGATGGTTGTCCTCCTGGTAGTTCTTTATAATAGTGTAGAGAGAGATGGTTGTCCTGGTAGTTCTTTATAATAGTGTAGAGAGATGGTTGTCCTCCTGGTAGTTCTTTATAATAGTGTAGAGCGAGATGGTTGTCCTGGTAGTTCTTTATAATAGTGTAGAGAGAGATGGTTGTCCTCCTGGTAGTTCTTTATAATAGTGTAGAGAGAGATGGTTGTCCTGGTAGTTCTTTATAATAGTGTAGAGAGATGGTTGTCCTCCTGGTAGTTCTTTATAATAGTGTAGAGAGAGATGGTTGTCCTCCTGGTAGTTCTTTATAATAGTGTAGAGAGAGATGGTTGTCCTGGTAGTTCTTTATAATAGTGTAGAGAGAGATGGTTGTCCTGGTAGTTCTTTATAATAGTGTAGAGAGAGATGGTTGTCCTTGGTAGTTCTTTATAATAGTGTAGAGAGAGATGGTTGTCCTCCTGGTAGTTCTTTATAATAGTGTAGAGAGAGATGGTTGTCCTGGTAGTTCTTTATAATAGTGTAGAGAGAGATGGTTGTCCTCCTGGTAGTTCTTTATAATAGTGTAGAGAGAGATGGTTGTCCTGGTAGTTCTTTATAATAGTGTAGAGAGAGATGGTTGTCCTCCTGGTAGTTCTTTATAATAGTGTAGAGAGAGATGGTTGTCCTGGTAGTTCTTTATAATAGTGTAGAGAGAGATGGTTGTCCTGGTAGTTCTTTATAATAGTGTAGAGAGAGATGGTTGTCCTCCTGGTAGTTCTTTATAATAGTGTAGAGAGAGATGGTTGTCCTGGTAGTTCTTTATAATAGTGTAGAGAGAGATGGTTGTCCTGGTAGTTCTTTATAATAGTGTAGAGAGAGATGGTTGTCCTCCTGGTAGTTCTTTATAATAGTGTAGAGAGAGATGGTTGTCCTGGTAGTTCTTTATAATAGTGTAGAGAGAGATGGTTGTCCTCCTGGTAGTTCTTTATAATAGTGTAGAGAGAGATGGTTGTCCTCCTGGTAGTTCTTTATAATAGTGTAGAGAGAGATGGTTGTCCTCCTGGTAGTTCTTTATAATAGTGTAGAGAGAGATGGTTGTCCTCCTGGTAGTTCTTTATAATAGTGTAGAGAGAGATGGTTGTCCTGGTAGTTCTTTATAATAGTGTAGAGAGAGATGGTTGTCCTCCTGGTAGTTCTTTATAATAGTGTAGAGAGAGATGGTTGTCCTCCTGGTAGTTCTTTATAATAGTGTAGAGAGAGATGGTTGTCCTCCTGGTAGTTCTTTATAATAGTGTAGAGAGAGATGGTTGTCCTCGGTAGTTCTTTATAATAGTGTAGAGAGAGATGGTTGTCCTCCTGGTAGTTCTTTATAATAGTGTAGAGAGAGATGGTTGTCCTCCTGGTAGTTCTTTATAATAGTGTAGAGAGAGATGGTTGTCCTCCTGGTAGTTCTTTATAATAGTGTAGAGAGAGATGGTTGTCCTGGTAGTTCTTTATAATAGTGTAGAGAGAGATGGTTGTCCTCCTGGTAGTTCTTTATAATAGTGTAGAGAGAGATGGTTGTCCTCCTGGTAGTTCTTTATAATAGTGTAGAGAGAGATGGTTGTCCTGGTAGTTCTTTATAATAGTGTAGAGAGAGATGGTTGTCCTCCTGGTAGTTCTTTATAATAGTGTAGAGAGAGATGGTTGTCCTGGTAGTTCTTTATAATAGTGTAGAGAGAGATGGTTGTCCTCGGTAGTTCTTTATAATAGTGTAGAGAGAGATGGTTGTCCTCCTGGTAGTTCTTTATAATAGTGTAGAGAGAGATGGTTGTCCTCCTGGTAGTTCTTTATAATAGTGTAGAGAGAGATGGTTGTCCTCCTGGTAGTTCTTTATAATAGTGTAGAGAGAGATGGTTGTCCTCCTGGTAGTTCTTTATAATAGTGTAGAGAGAGATGGTTGTCCTCCTGGTAGTTCTTTATAATAGTGTAGAGAGAGATGGTTGTCCTCCTGGTAGTTCTTTATAATAGTGTAGAGAGAGATGGTTGTCCTCCTGGTAGTTCTTTATAATAGTGTAGAGAGAGATGGTTGTCCTCCTGGTAGTTCTTTATAATAGTGTAGAGAGAGATGGTTGTCCTGGTAGTTCTTTATAATAGTGTAGAGAGAGATGGTTGTCCTCGTAGTTCTTTATAATAGTGTAGAGAGAGATGGTTGTCCTCCTGGTAGTTCTTTATAATAGTGTAGAGAGAGATGGTTGTCCTGGTAGTTCTTTATAATAGTGTAGAGAGAGATGGTTGTCCTCCTGGTAGTTCTTTATAATAGTGTAGAGAGAGATGGTTGTCCTCCTGGTAGTTCTTTATAATAGTGTAGAGAGAGATGGTTGTCCTGGTAGTTCTTTATAATAGTGTAGAGAGAGATGGTTGTCCTCTTGGTAGTTCTTTATAATAGTGTAGAGAGAGATGGTTGTCCTGGTAGTTCTTTATAATAGTGTAGAGAGATGGTTGTCCTCCTGGTAGTTCTTTATAATAGTGTAGAGAGAGATGGTTGTCCTGGTAGTTCTTTATAATAGTGTAGAGAGAGATGGTTGTCCTCCTGGTAGTTCTTTATAATAGTGTAGAGAGAGATGGTTGTCCTGGTAGTTCTTTATAATAGTGTAGAGAGAGATGGTTGTCCTCCTGGTAGTTATTTATAATAGTGTAGAGAGATGGTTGTCCTGGTAGTTCTTTATAATAGTGTAGAGAGAGATGGTTGTCCTGGTAGTTCTTTATAATAGTGTAGAGAGAGATGGTTGTCCTCCTGGTAGTTCTTTATAATAGTGTAGAGAGAGATGGTTGTCCTCCTGGTAGTTCTTTATAATAGTGTAGAGAGAGATGGTTGTC
Organism: Salmo salar; assembly: GCF_905237065.1. Classification (NCBI taxonomy): domain Eukaryota; kingdom Metazoa; phylum Chordata; class Actinopteri; order Salmoniformes; family Salmonidae; genus Salmo; species Salmo salar. The sequence goes on from NC_059453.1 coordinate 6,632,607, forward strand.
CTCCTGGTAGTTCTTTATAACAGTGTAGAGAGAGATGGTTGTCCTGGTAGTTCTTTATAATAGTGTAGAGAGAGATGGTTGTCCTGGTAGTTCTTTATAATAGTGTAGAGAGAGATGGTTGTCCTCCTGGTAGTTCTTTATAATAGTGTAGAGAGAGATGGTTGTCCTGGTAGTTCTTTATAATAGTGTAGAGAGAGATGGTTGTCCTCCTGGTAGTTCTTTATAATAGTGTAGAGAGAGATGGTTGTCCTCCTGGTAGTTCTTTATAATAGTGTAGAGAGAGATGGTTGTCCTGGTAGTTCTTTATAATAGTGTAGAGAGAGATGGTTGTCCTGGTAGTTCTTTATAATAGTGTAGAGAGAGATGGTTGTCCTGGTAGTTCTTTATAATAGTGTAGAGAGAGATGGTTGTCCTCCTGGTAGTTCTTTATAATAGTGTAGAGAGAGATGGTTGTCCTGGTAGTTCTTTATAATAGTGTAGAGAGAGATGGTTGTCCTCCTGGTAGTTCTTTATAATAGTGTAGAGAGAGATGGTTGTCCTGGTAGTTCTTTATAATAGTGTAGAGAGAGATGGTTGTCCTCCTGGTAGTTCTTTACAATAGTGTAGAGAGAGATGGTTGTCCTGGTAGTTCTTTATAATAGTGTAGAGAGAGATGGTTGTCCTCCTGGTAGTTCTTTATAATAGTGTAGAGAGAGATGGTTGTCCTCCTGGTAGTTCTTTATAATAGTGTAGAGAGATGGTTGTCCTCCTGGTAGTTCTTTATAATAGTGTAGAGAGAGATGGTTGTCCTCCTGGTAGTTCTTTATAATAGTGTAGAGAGAGATGGTTGTCCTCCTGGTAGTTCTTTATAATAGTGTAGAGAGAGATGGTTGTCCTGGTAGTTCTTTATAATAGTGTAGAGAGAGATGGTTGTCCTCCTGGTAGTTCTTTATAATAGTGTAGAGAGAGATGGTTGTCCTGGTAGTTCTTTATAATAGTGTAGAGAGAGATGGTTGTCCTCCTGGTAGTTCTTTATAACAGTGTAGAGAGAGATGGTTGTCCTGGTAGTTCTTTATAATAGTGTAGAGAGAGATGGTTGTCCTCCTGGTAGTTCTTTATAATAGTGTAGAGAGAGATGATTGTCCTCCTGGTAGTTCTTTATAATAGTGTAGAGAGATGGTTGTCCTCCTGGTCGTTCTTTATAATAGTGTAGAGAGAGATGGTTGTCCTGGTAGTTCTTTATAATAGTGTAGAGAGAGATGGTTGTCCTGGTAGTTCTTTATAATAGTGTAGAGAGAGATGGTTGTCCTCCTGGTAGTTCTTTATAATAGTGTAGAGAGAGATGGTTGTCCTCCTGGTAGTTCTTTATAATAGTGTAGAGAGAGATGGTTGTCCTCCTGGTAGTTCTTTATAATAGTGTAGAGAGAGATGGTTGTCCTCCTGGTAGTTCTTTATAATAGTGTAGAGAGAGATGGTTGTCCTGGTAGTTCTTTATAATAGTGTAGAGAGAGATGGTTGTCCTGGTAGTTCTTTATAATAGTGTAGAGAGAGATGGTTGTCCTCCTGGTAGTTCTTTATAATAGTGTAGAGAGAGATGGTTGTCCTCCTGGTAGTTCTTTATAATAGTGTAGAGAGAGATGGTTGTCCTGGTAGTTCTTTATAATAGTGTAGAGAGAGATGGTTGTCCTCCTGGTAGTTCTTTATAATAGTGTAGAGAGAGATGGTTGTCCTCCTGGTAGTTCTTTATAATAGTGTAGAGAGAGATGGTTGTCCTCCTGGTAGTTCTTTATAATAGTGTAGAGAGAGATGGTTGTCCTCGGTAGTTCTTTATAATAGTGTAGAGAGAGATGGTTGTCCTCCTGGTAGTTCTTTATAATAGTGTAGAGAGAGATGGTTGTCCTCCTGGTAGTTCTTTATAATAGTGTAGAGAGAGATGGTTGTCCTCCTGGTAGTTCTTTATAATAGTGTAGAGAGAGATGGTTGTCCTCCTGGTAGTTCTTTATAATAGTGTAGAGAGAGATGGTTGTCCTGGTAGTTCTTTATAATAGTGTAGAGAGAGATGGTTGTCCTCCTGGTAGTTCTTTATAATAGTGTAGAGAGAGATGGTTGTCCTCCTGGTAGTTCTTTATAATAGTGTAGAGAGAGATGGTTGTCCTCCTGGTAGTTCTTTATAATAGTGTAGAGAGATGGTTGTCCTCCTGGTAGTTCTTTATAATAGTGTAGAGAGAGATGGTTGTCCTCCTGGTAGTTCTTTATAATAGTGTAGAGAGAGATGGTTGTCCTCCTGGTAGTTCTTTATAATAGTGTAGAGAGAGATGGTTGTCCTGGTAGTTCTTTATAATAGTGTAGAGAGAGATGGTTGTCCTCCTGGTAGTTCTTTATAATAGTGTAGAGAGAGATGGTTGTCCTCCTGGTAGTTCTTTATAATAGTGTAGAGAGAGATGGTTGTCCTCCTGGTAGTTCTTTATAATAGTGTAGAGAGAGATGGTTGTCCTCCTGGTAGTTCTTTATAATAGTGTAGAGAGAGATGGTTGTCCTCCTGGTAGTTCTTTATAATAGTGTAGAGAGAGATGGTTGTCCTGGTAGTTCTTTATAATAGTGTAGAGAGAGATGGTTGTCCTGGTAGTTCTTTATAATAGTGTAGAGAGAGATGGTTGTCCTCCTGGTAGTTCTTTATAATAGTGTAGAGAGAGATGGTTGTCCTCCTGGTCGTTCTTTATAATAGTGTAGAGAGAGATGGTTGTCCTCCTGGTAGTTCTTTATAATAGTGTAGAGAGAGATGGTTGTCCTCCTGGTAGTTCTTTATAATAGTGTAGAGAGAGATGGTTGTCCTCCTGGTAGTTCTTTATAATAGTGTAGAGAGAGATGGTTGTCCTGGTAGTTCTTTATAATAGTGTAGAGAGAGATGGTTGTCCTCCTGGTAGTTCTTTATAATAGTGTAGAGAGAGATGGTTGTCCTCCTGGTAGTTCTTTATAATAGTGTAGAGAGAGATGGTTGTCCTCGGTAGTTCTTTATAATAGTGTAGAGAGAGATGGTTGTCCTCCTGGTAGTTCTTTATAATAGTGTAGAGAGAGATGGTTGTCCTGGTAGTTCTTTATAATAGTGTAGAGAGAGATGGTTGTCCTCCTGGTAGTTCTTTATAATAGTGTAGAGAGAGATGGTTGTCCTCCTGGTAGTTCTTTATAATAGTGTAGAGAGAGATGGTTGTCCTGGTAGTTCTTTATAATAGTGTAGAGAGAGATGGTTGTCCTCCTGGTAGTTCTTTATAATAGTGTAGAGAGAGATGGTTGTCCTGGTAGTTCTTTATAATAGTGTAGAGAGAGATGGTTGTCCTTGGTAGTTCTTTATAATAGTGTAGAGAGAGATGGTTGTCCTCCTGGTAGTTCTTTATAATAGTGTAGAGAGAGATGGTTGTCCTCCTGGTAGTTCTTTATAATAGTGTAGAGAGAGATGGTTGTCCTCCTGGTAGTTCTTTATAATAGTGTAGAGAGAGATGGTTGTCCTCCTGGTAGTTCTTTATAATAGTGTAGAGAGAGATGGTTGTCCTCCTGGTAGTTCTTTATAATAGTGTAGAGAGAGATGGTTGTCCTCCTGGTAGTTCTTTATAATAGTGTAGAGAGAGATGGTTGTCCTCCTGGTAGTTCTTTATAATAGTGTAGAGAGAGATGGTTGTCCTCCTGGTAGTTCTTTATAATAGTGTAGAGAGAGATGGTTGTCCTGGTAGTTCTTTATAATAGTGTAGAGAGAGATGGTTGTCCTCGTAGTTCTTTATAATAGTGTAGAGAGAGATGGTTGTCCTCCTGGTAGTTGTTTATAATAGTGTAGAGAGAGATGGTTGTCCTGGTAGTTCTTTATAATAGTGTAGAGAGAGATGGTTGTCCTCCTGGTAGTTCTTTATAATAGTGTAGAGAGAGATGGTTGTCCTCCTGGTAGTTCTTTATAATAGTGTAGAGAGAGATGGTTGTCCTGGTAGTTCTTTATAATAGTGTAGAGAGAGATGGTTGTCCTCTTGGTAGTTCTTTATAATAGTGTAGAGAGAGATGGTTGTCCTGGTAGTTCTTTATAATAGTGTAGAGAGATGGTTGTCCTCCTGGTAGTTCTTTATAATAGTGTAGAGAGAGATGGTTGTCCTTGGTAGTTCTTTATAATAGTGTAGAGAGAGATGGTTGTCCTCCTGGTAGTTCTTTATAATAGTGTAGAGAGAGATGGTTGTCCTGGTAGTTCTTTATAATAGTGTAGAGAGAGATGGTTGTCCTCCTGGTAGTTCTTTATAATAGTGTAGAGAGAGATGGTTGTCCTGGTAGTTCTTTATAATAGTGTAGAGAGAGATGGTTGTCCTGGTAGTTCTTTATAATAGTGTAGAGAGAGATGGTTGTCCTCCTGGTAGTTCTTTATAATAGTGTAGAGAGAGATGGTTGTCCTCCTGGTAGTTCTTTATAATAGTGTAGAGAGAGATGGTTGTCCTCCTGGTAGTTCTTTATAACAGTGTAGAGAGAGATGGTTGTCCTGGTAGTTCTTTATAATAGTGTAGAGAGAGATGGTTGTCCTGGTAGTTCTTTATAATAGTGTAGAGAGAGATGGTTGTCCTCCTGGTAGTTCTTTATAATAGTGTAGAGAGAGATGGTTGTCCTGGTAGTTCTTTATAATAGTGTAGAGAGAGATGGTTGTCCTCCTGGTAGTTCTTTATAATAGTGTAGAGAGAGATGGTTGTCCTCCTGGTAGTTCTTTATAATAGTGTAGAGAGAGATGGTTGTCCTGGTAGTTCTTTATAATAGTGTAGAGAGAGATGGTTGTCCTGGTAGTTCTTTATAATAGTGTAGAGAGAGATGGTTGTCCCTGGTAGTTCTTTATAATAGTGTAGAGAGAGATGGTTGTCCTCCTGGTAGTTCTTTATAATAGTGTAGAGAGAGATGGTTGTCCTGGTAGTTCTTTATAATAGTGTAGAGAGAGATGGTTGTCCTCCTGGTAGTTCTTTATAATAGTGTAGAGAGAGATGGTTGTCCTGGTAGTTCTTTATAATAGTGTAGAGAGAGATGGTTGTCCTCCTGGTAGTTCTTTACAATAGTGTAGAGAGAGATGGTTGTCCTGGTAGTTCTTTATAATAGTGTAGAGAGAGATGGTTGTCCTCCTGGTAGTTCTTTATAATAGTGTAGAGAGAGATGGTTGTCCTCCTGGTAGTTCTTTATAATAGTGTAGAGAGAGATGGTTGTCCTCCTGGTAGTTCTTTATAATAGTGTAGAGAGAGATGGTTGTCCTCCTGGTAGTTCTTTATAATAGTGTAGAGAGAGATGGTTGTCCTCCTGGTAGTTCTTTATAATAGTGTAGAGAGAGATGGTTGTCCTGGTAGTTCTTTATAATAGTGTAGAGAGAGATGGTTGTCCTCCTGGTAGTTCTTTATAATAGTGTAGAGAGAGATGGTTGTCCTCGGTAGTTCTTTATAATAGTGTAGAGAGAGATGGTTGTCCTCCTGGTAGTTCTTTATAACAGTGTAGAGAGAGATGGTTGTCCTCTGGTAGTTCTTTATAATAGTGTAGAGAGAGATGGTTGTCCTCCTGGTAGTTCTTTATAATAGTGTAGAGAGAGATGATTGTCCTCCTGGTAGTTCTTTATAATAGTGTAGAGAGAGATGGTTGTCCTCCTGGTCGTTCTTTATAATAGTGTAGAGAGAGATGGTTGTCCTGGTAGTTCTTTATAATAGTGTAGAGAGAGATGGTTGTCCTCTGGTAGTTCTTTATAATAGTGTAGAGAGAGATGGTTGTCCTCCTGGTAGTTCTTTATAATAGTGTAGAGAGAGATGGTTGTCCTCCTGGTAGTTCTTTATAATAGTGTAGAGAGAGATGGTTGTCCTCCTGGTAGTTCTTTATAATAGTGTAGAGAGAGATGGTTGTCCTCCTGGTAGTTCTTTATAATAGTGTAGAGAGAGATGGTTGTCCTTGGTAGTTCTTTATAATAGTGTAGAGAGAGATGGTTGTCCTCCTGGTAGTTCTTTATAATAGTGTAGAGAGAGATGGTTGTCCTCCTGGTAGTTCTTTATAATAGTGTAGAGAGAGATGGTTGTCCTCCTGGTAGTTCTTTATAATAGTGTAGAGAGAGATGGTTGTCCTGGTAGTTCTTTATAATAGTGTAGAGAGAGATGGTTGTCCTCCTGGTAGTTCTTTATAATAGTGTAGAGAGAGATGGTTGTCCTCCTGGTAGTTCTTTATAATAGTGTAGAGAGAGATGGTTGTCCTCCTGGTAGTTCTTTATAATAGTGTAGAGAGAGATGGTTGTCCTCCTGGTAGTTCTTTATAATAGTGTAGAGAGAGATGGTTGTCCTCCTGGTAGTTCTTTATAATAGTGTAGAGAGAGATGGTTGTCCTCCTGGTAGTTCTTTATAATAGTGTAGAGAGAGATGGTTGTCCTCGGTAGTTCTTTATAATAGTGTAGAGAGAGATGGTTGTCCTCCTGGTAGTTCTTTATAATAGTGTAGAGAGAGATGGTTGTCCTCCTGGTAGTTCTTTATAATAGTGTAGAGAGAGATGGTTGTCCTCCTGGTAGTTCTTTATAATAGTGTAGAGAGAGATGGTTGTCCTCCTGGTAGTTCTTTATAATAGTGTAGAGAGAGATGGTTGTCCTCCTGGTAGTTCTTTATAATAGTGTAGAGAGAGATGGTTGTCCTCCTGGTAGTTCTTTATAATAGTGTAGAGAGAGATGGTTGTCCTCGGTAGTTCTTTATAATAGTGTAGAGAGAGATGGTTGTCCTCCTGGTAGTTCTTTATAATAGTGTAGAGAGAGATGGTTGTCCTCCTGGTAGTTCTTTATAATAGTGTAGAGAGAGATGGTTGTCCTCCTGGTCGTTCTTTATAATAGTGTAGAGAGAGATGGTTGTCCTCCTGGTAGTTCTTTATAATAGTGTAGAGAGAGATGGTTGTCCTCGGTAGTTCTTTATAATAGTGTAGAGAGAGATGGTTGTCCTCCTGGTCGTTCTTTATAATAGTGTAGAGAGAGATGGTTGTCCTGGTAGTTCTTTATAATAGTGTAGAGAGAGATGGTTGTCCTCCTGGTAGTTCTTTATAATAGTGTAGAGAGAGATGGTTGTCCTCTGGTAGTTCTTTATAATAGTGTAGAGAGAGATGGTTGTCCTCCTGGTAGTTCTTTATAATAGTGTAGAGAGAGATGGTTGTCCTTGGTAGTTCTTTATAATAGTGTAGAGAGAGATGGTTGTCCTCCTGGTAGTTCTTTATAATAGTGTAGAGAGAGATGGTTGTCCTGGTAGTTCTTTATAATAGTGTAGAGAGAGATGGTTGTCCTCTGGTAGTTCTTTATAATAGTGTAGAGAGAGATGGTTGTCCTCCTGGTAGTTCTTTATAATAGTGTAGAGAGAGATGGTTGTCCTCCTGGTAGTTCTTTATAATAGTGTAGAGAGAGATGGTTGTCCTCCTGGTAGTTCTTTATAATAGTGTAGAGAGAATGGTTGTCCTCCTGGTCGTTCTTTATAATAGTGTAGAGAGAGATGGTTGTCCTCCTGGTAGTTCTTTATAATAGTGTAGAGAGAGATGGTTGTCCTGGTAGTTCTTTATAATAGTGTAGAGAGAGATGGTTGTCCTCCTGGTAGTTCTTTATAATAGTGTAGAGAGAGATGGTTGTCCTGGTAGTTCTTTATAATAGTGTAGAGAGAGATGGTTGTCCTGGTAGTTCTTTATAATAGTGTAGAGAGAGATGGTTGTCCTGGTAGTTCTTTATAATAGTGTAGAGAGAGATGGTTGTCCTCCTGGTAGTTCTTTATAATAGTGTAGAGAGAGATGGTTGTCCTCCTGGTAGTTCTTTATAATAGTGTAGAGAGAGATGGTTGTCCTCCTGGTAGTTCTTTATAATAGTGTAGAGAGAGATGGTTGTCCTCCTGGTAGTTCTTTATAATAGTGTAGAGAGAGATGGTTGTCCTGGTAGTTCTTTATAATAGTGTAGAGAGAGATGGTTGTCCTCCTGGTAGTTCTTTATAATAGTGTAGAGAGAGATGGTTGTCCTCCTGGTAGTTCTTTATAATAGTGTAGAGAGAGATGGTTGTCCTCCTGGTAGTTCTTTATAATAGTGTAGAGAGAGATGGTTGTCCTGGTAGTTCTTTATAATAGTGTAGAGAGAGATGGTTGTCCTCCTGGTAGTTCTTTATAATAGTGTAGAGAGAGATGGTTGTCCTGGTCGTTCTTTATAATAGTGTAGAGAGAGATGGTTGTCCTCCTGGTAGTTCTTTATAATAGTGTAGAGAGAGATGGTTGTCCTGGTAGTTCTTTATAATAGTGTAGAGAGAGATGGTTGTCCTGGTAGTTCTTTATAATAGTGTAGAGAGAGATGGTTGTCCTGGTAGTTCTTTATAATAGTGTAGAGAGAGATGGTTGTCCTCCTGGTAGTTCTTTATAATAGTGTAGAGAGAGATGGTTGTCCTCCTGGTAGTTCTTTATAATAGTGTAGAGAGAGATGGTTGTCCTTGTAGTTCTTTATAATAGTGTAGAGAGAGATGGTTGTCCTCCTGGTAGTTCTTTATAATAGTGTAGAGAGATGGTTGTCCTCCTGGTAGTTCTTTATAATAGTGTAGAGAGAGATGGTTGTCCTGGTAGTTCTTTATAATAGTGTAGAGAGAGATGGTTGTCCTCCTGGTAGTTCTTTATAATAGTGTAGAGAGAGATGGTTGTCCTCCTGGTAGTTCTTTATAATAGTGTAGAGAGAGATGGTTGTCCTCCTGGTAGTTCTTTATAATAGTGTAGAGAGAGATGGTTGTCCTGGTAGTTCTTTATAATAGTGTAGAGAGAGATGGTTGTCCTGGTCGTTCTTTATAATAGTGTAGAGAGAGATGGTTGTCCTGGTAGTTCTTTATAATAGTGTAGAGAGAGATGGTTGTCCTGGTAGTTCTTTATAATAGTGTAGAGAGAGATGGTTGTCCTGGTAGTTCTTTATAATAGTGTAGAGAGAGATGGTTGTCCTCCTGGTAGTTCTTTATAATAGTGTAGAGAGAGATGGTTGTCCTGGTAGTTCTTTATAATAGTGTAGAGAGAGATGGTTGTCCTCCTGGTAGTTCTTTATAATAGTGTAGAGAGAGATGGTTGTCCTCCTGGTAGTTCTTTATAATAGTGTAGAGAGAGATGGTTGTCCTCCTGGTAGTTCTTTATAATAGTGTAGAGAGAGATGGTTGTCCTCTGGTAGTTCTTTATAATAGTGTAGAGAGATGGTTGTCCTCCTGGTAGTTCTTTATAATAGTGTAGAGAGAGATGGTTGTCCTCCTGGTAGTTCTTTATAATAGTGTAGAGAGAGATGGTTGTCCTCCTGGTAGTTCTTTATAATAGTGTAGAGAGAGATGGTTGTCCTCCTGGTAGTTCTTTATAATAGTGTAGAGCGAGATGGTTGTCCTGGTAGTTCTTTATAATAGTGTAGAGAGAGATGGTTGTCCTCCTGGTAGTTCTTTATAATAGTGTAGAGAGAGATGGTTGTCCTGGTAGTTCTTTATAATAGTGTAGAGAGATGGTTGTCCTCCTGGTAGTTCTTTATAATAGTGTAGAGAGAGATGGTTGTCCTCCTGGTAGTTCTTTATAATAGTGTAGAGAGAGATGGTTGTCCTCCTGGTAGTTCTTTATAATAGTGTAGAGAGAGATGGTTGTCCTCCTGGTAGTTCTTTATAATAGTGTAGAGAGAGATGGTTGTCCTCCTGGTAGTTCTTTATAATAGTGTAGAGAGAGATGGTTGTCCTCTGGTAGTTCTTTATAATAGTGTAGAGAGAGATGGTTGTCCTGGTAGTTCTTTATAATAGTGTAGAGAGAGATGGTTGTCCTCCTGGTAGTTCTTTATAATAGTGTAGAGAGAGATGGTTGTCCTGGTAGTTCTTTATAATAGTGTAGAGAGAGATGGTTGTCCTGGTAGTTCTTTATAATAGTGTAGAGAGAGATGGTTGTCCTCCTGGTAGTTCTTTATAATAGTGTAGAGAGAGATGGTTGTCCTCCTGGTAGTTCTTTATAATAGTGTAGAGAGAGATGGTTGTCCTCCTGGTAGTTCTTTATAATAGTGTAGAGAGAGATGGTTGTCCTCCTGGTAGTTCTTTATAATAGTGTAGAGAGAGATGGTTGTCCTCCTGGTAGTTCTTTATAATAGTGTAGAGAGAGATGGTTGTCCTCCTGGTAGTTCTTTATAATAGTGTAGAGAGAGATGGTTGTCCTCCTGGTAGTTCTTTATAATAGTGTAGAGAGAGATGGTTGTCCTGGTAGTTCTTTATAATAGTGTAGAGAGATGGTTGTCCTCCTGGTAGTTCTTTATAATAGTGTAGAGCGAGATGGTTGTCCTGGTAGTTCTTTATAATAGTGTAGAGAGAGATGGTTGTCCTCCTGGTAGTTCTTTATAATAGTGTAGAGAGAGATGGTTGTCCTGGTAGTTCTTTATAATAGTGTAGAGAGATGGTTGTCCTCCTGGTAGTTCTTTATAATAGTGTAGAGAGAGATGGTTGTCCTCCTGGTAGTTCTTTATAATAGTGTAGAGAGAGATGGTTGTCCTGGTAGTTCTTTATAATAGTGTAGAGAGAGATGGTTGTCCTGGTAGTTCTTTATAATAGTGTAGAGAGAGATGGTTGTCCTGGTAGTTCTTTATAATAGTGTAGAGAGAGATGGTTGTCCTCCTGGTAGTTCTTTATAATAGTGTAGAGAGAGATGGTTGTCCTGGTAGTTCTTTATAATAGTGTAGAGAGAGATGGTTGTCCTCCTGGTAGTTCTTTATAATAGTGTAGAGAGAGATGGTTGTCCTGGTAGTTCTTTATAATAGTGTAGAGAGAGATGGTTGTCCTCTGGTAGTTCTTTATAATAGTGTAGAGAGAGATGGTTGTCCTCCTGGTAGTTCTTTATAATAGTGTAGAGAGAGATGGTTGTCCTCTGGTAGTTCTTTATAATAGTGTAGAGAGAGATGGTTGTCCTGGTAGTTCTTTATAATAGTGTAGAGAGAGATGGTTGTCCTCCTGGTAGTTCTTTATAATAGTGTAGAGAGAGATGGTTGTCCTCCGGTAGTTCTTTATAATAGTGTAGAGAGAGATGGTTGTCCTCGGTAGTTCTTTATAATAGTGTAGAGAGAGATGGTTGTCCTCCTGGTAGTTCTTTATAATAGTGTAGAGAGAGATGGTTGTCCTCCTGGTAGTTCTTTATAATAGTGTAGAGAGAGATGGTTGTCCTCTGGTAGTTCTTTATAATAGTGTAGAGAGAGATGGTTGTCCTCCTGGTAGTTCTTTATAATAGTGTAGAGAGAGATGGTTGTCCTCCTGGTAGTTCTTTATAATAGTGTAGAGAGAGATGGTTGTCCTCCTGGTAGTTCTTTATAATAGTGTAGAGAGAGATGGTTGTCCTCCTGGTAGTTCTTTATAATAGTGTAGAGAGAGATGGTTGTCCTGGTAGTTCTTTATAATAGTGTAGAGAGAGATGGTTGTCCTCCTGGTAGTTCTTTATAATAGTGTAGAGAGAGATGGTTGTCCTCCTGGTAGTTCTTTATAATAGTGTAGAGAGAGATGGTTGTCCTCCTGGTAGTTCTTTATAATAGTGTAGAGAGAGATGGTTGTCCTGGTAGTTCTTTATAATAGTGTAGAGAGAGATGGTTGTCCTCCTGGTAGTTCTTTATAATAGTGTAGAGAGAGATGGTTGTCCTCCTGGTAGTTCTTTATAATAGTGTAGAGAGAGATGGTTGTCCTCCTGGTAGTTCTTTATAATAGTGTAGAGAGAGATGGTTGTCCTGGTAGTTCTTTATAATAGTGTAGAGAGAGATGGTTGTCCTCCTGGTAGTTCTTTATAATAGTGTAGAGAGAGATGGTTGTCCTCCTGGTAGTTCTTTATAATAGTGTAGAGAGAGATGGTTGTCCTGGTAGTTCTTTATAATAGTGTAGAGAGAGATGGTTGTCCTCCTGGTAGTTCTTTATAATAGTGTAGAGAGAGATGGTTGTCCTCCTGGTAGTTCTTTATAATAGTGTAGAGAGAGATGGTTGTCCTCCTGGTCGTTCTTTATAATAGTGTAGAGAGAGATGGTTGTCCTCCTGGTAGTTCTTTATAATAGTGTAGAGAGAGATGGTTGTCCTCCTGGTAGTTCTTTATAATAGTGTAGAGAGAGATGGTTGTCCTCCTGGTCGTTCTTTATAATAGTGTAGAGAGAGATGGTTGTCCTCCTGGTAGTTCTTTATAATAGTGTAGAGAGAGATGGTTGTCCTGGTAGTTCTTTATAATAGTGTAGAGAGAGATGGTTGTCCTCCTGGTAGTTCTTTATAATAGTGTAGAGAGAGATGGTTGTCCTGGTAGTTCTTTATAATAGTGTAGAGAGAGATGGTTGTCCTCCTGGTAGTTCTTTATAATAGTGTAGAGAGATGGTTGTCCTCCTGGTCGTTCTTTATAATAGTGTAGAGAGAGATGGTTGTCCTGGTAGTTCTTTATAATAGTGTAGAGAGAGATGGTTGTCCTGGTAGTTCTTTATAATAGTGTAGAGAGAGATGGTTGTCCTCCTGGTAGTTCTTTATAATAGTGTAGAGAGAGATGGTTGTCCTGGTAGTTCTTTATAATAGTGTAGAGAGAGATGGTTGTCCTCCTGGTAGTTCTTTATAATAGTGTAGAGAGAGATGGTTGTCCTGGTAGTTCTTTATAATAGTGTAGAGAGAGATGGTTGTCCTGGTAGTTCTTTATAATAGTGTAGAGAGAGATGGTTGTCCTCCTGGTAGTTCTTTATAATAGTGTAGAGAGAGATGGTTGTCCTGGTAGTTCTTTATAATAGTGTAGAGAGAGATGGTTGTCCTGGTAGTTCTTTATAATAGTGTAGAGAGAGATGGTTGTCCTCCTGGTAGTTCTTTATAATAGTGTAGAGAGAGATGGTTGTCCTGGTAGTTCTTTATAATAGTGTAGAGAGAGATGGTTGTCCTCCTGGTAGTTCTTTATAATAGTGTAGAGAGAGATGGTTGTCCTCCTGGTAGTTCTTTATAATAGTGTAGAGAGAGATGGTTGTCCTCCTGGTAGTTCTTTATAATAGTGTAGAGAGAGATGGTTGTCCTCCTGGTAGTTCTTTATAATAGTGTAGAGAGAGATGGTTGTCCTGGTAGTTCTTTATAATAGTGTAGAGAGAGATGGTTGTCCTCCTGGTAGTTCTTTATAATAGTGTAGAGAGAGATGGTTGTCCTCCTGGTAGTTCTTTATAATAGTGTAGAGAGAGATGGTTGTCCTCCTGGTAGTTCTTTATAATAGTGTAGAGAGAGATGGTTGTCCTGGTAGTTCTTTATAATAGTGTAGAGAGAGATGGTTGTCCTCCTGGTAGTTCTTTATAATAGTGTAGAGAGAGATGGTTGTCCTCCTGGTAGTTCTTTATAATAGTGTAGAGAGAGATGGTTGTCCTCCTGGTAGTTCTTTATAATAGTGTAGAGAGAGATGGTTGTCCTGGTAGTTCTTTATAATAGTGTAGAGAGAGATGGTTGTCCTCCTGGTAGTTCTTTATAATAGTGTAGAGAGAGATGGTTGTCCTCCTGGTAGTTCTTTATAATAGTGTAGAGAGAGATGGTTGTCCTGGTAGTTCTTTATAATAGTGTAGAGAGAGATGGTTGTCCTCCTGGTAGTTCTTTATAATAGTGTAGAGAGAGATGGTTGTCCTCCTGGTAGTTCTTTATAATAGTGTAGAGAGAGATGGTTGTCCTCCTGGTCGTTCTTTATAATAGTGTAGAGAGAGATGGTTGTCCTCCTGGTAGTTCTTTATAATAGTGTAGAGAGAGATGGTTGTCCTCCTGGTAGTTCTTTATAATAGTGTAGAGAGAGATGGTTGTCCTCCTGGTAGTTCTTTATAATAGTGTAGAGAGAGATGGTTGTCCTGGTAGTTCTTTATAATAGTGTAGAGAGAGATGGTTGTCCTCCTGGTCGTTCTTTATAATAGTGTAGAGAGAGATGGTTGTCCTCCTGGTAGTTCTTTATAATAGTGTAGAGAGAGATGGTTGTCCTGGTAGTTCTTTATAATAGTGTAGAGAGAGATGGTTGTCCTCCTGGTAGTTCTTTATAATAGTGTAGAGAGAGATGGTTGTCCTGGTAGTTCTTTATAATAGTGTAGAGAGAGATGGTTGTCCTCCTGGTAGTTCTTTATAATAGTGTAGAGAGATGGTTGTCCTCCTGGTCGTTCTTTATAATAGTGTAGAGAGAGATGGTTGTCCTGGTAGTTCTTTATAATAGTGTAGAGAGAGATGGTTGTCCTGGTAGTTCTTTATAATAGTGTAGAGAGAGATGGTTGTCCTGGTAGTTCTTTATAATAGTGTAGAGAGAGATGGTTGTCCTGGTAGTTCTTTATAATAGTGTAGAGAGAGATGGTTGTCCTCCTGGTAGTTATTTATAATAGTGTAGAGAGATGGTTGTCCTGGTAGTTCTTTATAATAGTGTAGAGAGAGATGGTTGTCCTGGTAGTTCTTTATAATAGTGTAGAGAGAGATGGTTGTCCTCCTGGTAGTTCTTTATAATAGTGTAGAGAGAGATGGTTGTCCTGGTAGTTCTTTATAATAGTGTAGAGAGAGATGGTTGTCCTGGTAGTTCTTTATAATAGTGTAGAGAGAGATGGTTGTCCTCCTGGTAGTTCTTTATAATAGTGTAGAGAGAGATGATTGTCCTCCTGATCGTTCTTTATAATAGTGTAGAGAGAGATGGTTGTCCTGGTAGTTCTTTATAATAGTGTAGAGAGAGATGGTTGTCCTCCTGGTAGTTCTTTATAATAGTGTAGAGAGAGATGGTTGTCCTCCTGGTAGTTCTTTATAATAGTGTAGAGAGAGATGGTTGTCCTCCTGGTAGTTCTTTATAATAGTGTAGAGAGAGATGGTTGTCCTCCTGGTAGTTCTTTATAATAGTGTAGAGAGAGATGGTTGTCCTCTGGTAGTTCTTTATAATAGTGTAGAGAGAGATGGTTGTCCTCCTGGTAGTTCTTTATAATAGTGTAGAGAGAGATGGTTGTCCTCCTGGTAGTTCTTTATAATAGTGTAGAGAGAGATGGTTGTCCTCCTGGTAGTTCTTTATAATAGTGTAGAGAGAGATGGTTGTCCTCCTGGTAGTTCTTTATAATAGTGTAGAGAGAGATGGTTGTCCTCCTGGTAGTTCTTTATAATAGTGTAGAGAGAGATGGTTGTCCTCGGTAGTTCTTTATAATAGTGTAGAGAGAGATGGTTGTCCTCCTGGTAGTTCTTTATAATAGTGTAGAGAGAGATGGTTGTCCTGGTAGTTCTTTATAATAGTGTAGAGAGAGATGGTTGTCCTCCTGGTAGTTCTTTATAATAGTGTAGAGAGAGATGGTTGTCCTGGTAGTTCTTTATAATAGTGTAGAGAGAGATGGTTGTCCTCTTGGTAGTTCTTTATAATAGTGTAGAGAGAGATGGTTGTCCTGGTAGTTCTTTATAATAGTGTAGAGAGAGATGGTTGTCCTGGTAGTTCTTTATAATAGTGTAGAGAGAGATGGTTGTCCTGGTAGTTCTTTATAATAGTGTAGAGAGAGATGGTTGTCCTGGTAGTTCTTTATAATAGTGTAGAGAGAGATGGTTGTCCTCTTGGTAGTTCTTTATAATAGTGTAGAGAGAGATGGTTGTCCTGGTAGTTCTTTATAATAGTGTAGAGAGAGATGGTTGTCCTGGTAGTTCTTTATAATAGTGTAGAGAGAGATGGTTGTCCTCCTGGTAGTTCTTTATAATAGTGTAGAGAGAGATGGTTGTCCTGGTAGTTCTTTATAATAGTGTAGAGAGAGATGGTTGTCCTGGTAGTTCTTTATAATAGTGTAGAGAGAGATGGTTGTCCTGGTAGTTCTTTATAATAGTGTAGAGAGAGATGGTTGTCCTCCTGGTAGTTATTTATAATAGTGTAGAGAGATGGTTGTCCTGGTAGTTCTTTATAATAGTGTAGAGAGAGATGGTTGTCCTGGTAGTTCTTTATAATAGTGTAGAGAGAGATGGTTGTCCTCCTGGTAGTTCTTTATAATAGTGTAGAGAGAGATGGTTGTCCTGGTAGTTCTTTATAATAGTGTAGAGAGAGATGGTTGTCCTGGTAGTTCTTTATAATAGTGTAGAGAGAGATGGTTGTCCTCCTGGTAGTTCTTTATAATAGTGTAGAGAGAGATGATTGTCCTCCTGATCGTTCTTTATAATAGTGTAGAGAGAGATGGTTGTCCTGGTAGTTCTTTATAATAGTGTAGAGAGAGATGGTTGTCCTCCTGGTAGTTCTTTATAATAGTGTAGAGAGAGATGGTTGTCCTGGTAGTTCTTTATAATAGTGTAGAGAGAGATGGTTGTCCTCCTGGTAGTTCTTTATAATAGTGTAGAGAGAGATGGTTGTCCTGGTAGTTCTTTATAATAGTGTAGAGAGAGATGGTTGTCCTCCTGGTAGTTCTTTATAATAGTGTAGAGAGAGATGGTTGTCCTCCTGGTAGTTCTTTATAATAGTGTAGAGAGAGATGGTTGTCCTCCTGGTAGTTCTTTATAATAGTGTAGAGAGAGATGGTTGTCCTCCTGGTAGTTCTTTATAATAGTGTAGAGAGAGATGGTTGTCCTCCTGGTAGTTCTTTATAATAGTGTAGAGAGAGATGGTTGTCCTCCTGGTAGTTCTTTATAATAGTGTAGAGAGAGATGGTTCTCCTGGTAGTTCTTTATAATAGTGTAGAGAGAGATGGTTGTCCTCCTGGTAGTTCTTTATAATAGTGTAGAGAGAGATGGTTGTCCTGGTAGTTCTTTATAATAGTGTAGAGAGAGATGGTTGTCCTCCTGGTAGTTCTTTATAATAGTGTAGAGAGAGATGGTTGTCCTGGTAGTTCTTTATAATAGTGTAGAGAGAGATGGTTGTCCTCCTGGTAGTTCTTTATAATAGTGTAGAGAGAGATGGTTGTCCTCCTGGTAGTTCTTTATAATAGTGTAGAGAGAGATGGTTGTCCTCCTGGTCGTTCTTTATAATAGTGTAGAGAGAGATGGTTGTCCTGGTAGTTCTTTATAATAGTGTAGAGAGAGATGGTTGTCCTCCTGGTAGTTCTTTATAATAGTGTAGAGAGAGATGGTTGTCCTGGTAGTTCTTTATAATAGTGTAGAGAGAGATGGTTGTCCTCTTGGTAGTTCTTTATAATAGTGTAGAGAGAGATGGTTGTCCTGGTAGTTCTTTATAATAGTGTAGAGAGAGATGGTTGTCCTGGTAGTTCTTTATAATAGTGTAGAGAGAGATGGTTGTCCTGGTAGTTCTTTATAATAGTGTAGAGAGAGATGGTTGTCCTGGTAGTTCTTTATAATAGTGTAGAGAGAGATGGTTGTCCTCTTGGTAGTTCTTTATAATAGTGTAGAGAGAGATGGTTGTCCTGGTAGTTCTTTATAATAGTGTAGAGAGAGATGGTTGTCCTGGTAGTTCTTTATAATAGTGTAGAGAGAGATGGTTGTCCTCCTGGTAGTTCTTTATAATAGTGTAGAGAGAGATGGTTGTCCTGGTAGTTCTTTATAATAGTGTAGAGAGAGATGGTTGTCCTGGTAGTTCTTTATAATAGTGTAGAGAGATGGTTGTCCTGGTAGTTCTTTATAATAGTGTAGAGAGAGATGGTTGTCCTGGTAGTTCTTTATAATAGTGTAGAGAGAGATGGTTGTCCTGGTAGTTCTTTATAATAGTGTAGAGAGAGATGGTTGTCCTGGTAGTTCTTTATAATAGTGTAGAGAGAGATGGTTGTCCTCCTGGTAGTTCTTTATAATAGTGTAGAGAGAGATGGTTGTCCTCCTGGTAGTTCTTTATAATAGTGTAGAGAGAGATGGTTGTCCTGGTAGTTCTTTATAATAGTGTAGAGAGAGATGGTTGTCCTCCTGGTAGTTCTTTATAATAGTGTAGAGAGAGATGGTTGTCCTCCTGGTAGTTCTTTATAATAGTGTAGAGAGAGATGGTTGTCCTCTGGTAGTTCTTTATAATAGTGTAGAGAGAGATGGTTGTCCTGGTAGTTCTTTATAATAGTGTAGAGAGAGATGGTTGTCCTCCTGGTAGTTCTTTATAATAGTGTAGAGAGAGATGGTTGTCCTCCTGGTAGTTCTTTATAATAGTGTAGAGAGAGATGGTTGTCCTGGTAGTTCTTTATAATAGTGTAGAGAGAGATGGTTGTCCTCCTGGTAGTTCTTTATAATAGTGTAGAGAGAGATGGTTGTCCTGGTAGTTCTTTATAATAGTGTAGAGAGAGATGGTTGTCCTCCTGGTAGTTCTTTACAATAGTGTAGAGAGAGATGGTTGTCCTGGTAGTTCTTTATAATAGTGTAGAGAGAGATGGTTGTCCTCCTGGTAGTTCTTTATAATAGTGTAGAGAGAGATGGTTGTCCTCTGGTAGTTCTTTATAATAGTGTAGAGAGAGATGGTTGTCCTCCTGGTAGTTCTTTACAATAGTGTAGAGAGAGATGGTTGTCCTGGTAGTTCTTTATAATAGTGTAGAGAGAGATGGTTGTCCTCCTGGTAGTTCTTTATAATAGTGTAGAGAGAG
The DNA here is from genome assembly GCF_905237065.1 of Salmo salar. NCBI lineage: Eukaryota > Metazoa > Chordata > Actinopteri > Salmoniformes > Salmonidae > Salmo > Salmo salar. The sequence continues at coordinate 6,651,046 of NC_059453.1, forward strand.
ATGGTTGTCCTCCTGGTAGTTCTTTATAATAGTGTAGAGAGAGATGGTTGTCCTCCTGGTAGTTCTTTATAACAGTGTAGAGAGAGATGGTTGTCCTCCTGGTAGTTCTTTATAATAGTGTAGAGAGAGATGGTTGTCCTCCTGGTAGTTCTTTATAATAGTGTAGAGAGAGATGGTTGTCCTCCTGGTAGTTCTTTATAATAGTGTAGAGAGAGATGGTTGTCCTCCTGGTCGTTCTTTATAATAGTGTAGAGAGAGATGGTTGTCCTGGTAGTTCTTTATAATAGTGTAGAGAGAGATGGTTGTCCTCTGGTAGTTCTTTATAACAGTGTAGAGAGAGATGGTTGTCCTCCTGGTAGTTCTTTATAATAGTGTAGAGAGAGATGGTTGTCCTCCTGGTAGTTCTTTATAATAGTGTAGAGAGAGATGGTTGTCCTCCTGGTAGTTCTTTATAATAGTGTAGAGAGAATGGTTGTCCTCCTGGTCGTTCTTTATAATAGTGTAGAGAGAGATGGTTGTCCTGGTAGTTCTTTATAATAGTGTAGAGAGAGATGGTTGTCCTGGTAGTTCTTTATAATAGTGTAGAGAGAGATGGTTGTCCTCCTGGTAGTTCTTTATAATAGTGTAGAGAGAGATGGTTGTCCTCCTGGTAGTTCTTTATAATAGTGTAGAGAGAGATGATTGTCCTCGGTAGTTCTTTATAATAGTGTAGAGAGAGATGGTTGTCCTCCTGGTAGTTCTTTATAATAGTGTAGAGAGAGATGGTTGTCCTGGTAGTTCTTTATAATAGTGTAGAGAGAGATGGTTGTCCTGGTAGTTCTTTATAATAGTGTAGAGAGAGATGGTTGTCCTCCTGGTCGTTCTTTATAATAGTGTAGAGAGAGATGGTTGTCCTCCTGGTAGTTCTTTATAATAGTGTAGAGAGAGATGGTTGTCCTCCTGGTAGTTCTTTATAATAGTGTAGAGAGAGATGGTTGTCCTCCTGGTAGTTCTTTATAATAGTGTAGAGAGAGATGGTTGTCCTCCTGGTAGTTCTTTATAATAGTGTAGAGAGAGATGGTTGTCCTCCTGGTAGTTCTTTATAATAGTGTAGAGAGAGATGGTTGTCCTGGTAGTTCTTTATAATAGTGTAGAGAGAGATGGTTGTCCTCCTGGTAGTTCTTTATAATAGTGTAGAGAGAGATGGTTGTCCTCCTGGTAGTTCTTTATAATAGTGTAGAGAGAGATGGTTGTCCTGGTAGTTCTTTATAATAGTGTAGAGAGAGATGGTTGTCCTGGTAGTTCTTTATAATAGTGTAGAGAGATGGTTGTCCTCCTGGTAGTTCTTTATAATAGTGTAGAGAGAGATGGTTGTCCTCCTGGTAGTTCTTTATAATAGTGTAGAGAGAGATGGTTGTCCTCCTGGTAGTTCTTTATAATAGTGTAGAGAGAGATGGTTGTCCTCCTGGTAGTTCTTTATAATAGTGTAGAGAGAGATGGTTGTCCTGGTAGTTCTTTATAATAGTGTAGAGAGAGATGGTTGTCCTCCTGGTAGTTCTTTATAATAGTGTAGAGAGAGATGGTTGTCCTCCTGGTAGTTCTTTATAATAGTGTAGAGAGAGATGGTTGTCCTCCTGGTAGTTCTTTATAATAGTGTAGAGAGAGATGGTTGTCCTCCTGGTAGTTCTTTATAATAGTGTAGAGAGAGATGGTTGTCCTCCTGGTAGTTCTTTATAATAGTGTAGAGAGAGATGGTTGTCCTGGTAGTTCTTTATAATAGTGTAGAGAGAGATGGTTGTCCTGGTAGTTCTTTATAATAGTGTAGAGAGAGATGGTTGTCCTGGTAGTTCTTTATAATAGTGTAGAGAGAGATGGTTGTCCTCCTGGTAGTTCTTTATAATAGTGTAGAGAGAGATGGTTGTCCTGGTAGTTCTTTATAATAGTGTAGAGAGAGATGGTTGTCCTCCTGGTCGTTCTTTATAATAGTGTAGAGAGAGATGGTTGTCCTGGTAGTTCTTTATAATAGTGTAGAGAGATGGTTGTCCTGGTAGTTCTTTATAATAGTGTAGAGAGAGATGGTTGTCCTCCTGGTAGTTCTTTATAATAGTGTAGAGAGAGATGGTTGTCCTCCTGGTCGTTCTTTATAATAGTGTAGAGAGAGATGGTTGTCCTCCTGGTAGTTCTTTATAATAGTGTAGAGAGAGATGGTTGTCCTCCTGGTAGTTCTTTATAATAGTGTAGAGAGAGATGGTTGTCCTCCTGGTAGTTCTTTATAATAGTGTAGAGAGAGATGGTTGTCCTGGTAGTTCTTTATAATAGTGTAGAGAGAGATGGTTGTCCTCCTGGTAGTTCTTTATAATAGTGTAGAGAGAGATGGTTGTCCTGGTAGTTCTTTATAATAGTGTAGAGAGAGATGGTTGTCCTCCTGGTAGTTCTTTATAATAGTGTAGAGAGAGATGGTTGTCCTCCTGGTAGTTCTTTATAATAGTGTAGAGAGAGATGGTTGTAATGGTAGTTCTTTATAATAGTGTAGAGAGAGATGGTTGTCCTGGTAGTTCTTTATAATAGTGTAGAGAGAGATGGTTGTCCTGGTAGTTCTTTATAATAGTGTAGAGAGAGATGGTTGTCCTCCTGGTCGTTCTTCATAATAGTGTAGAGAGAGATGGTTGTCCTCCTGGTAGTTCTTTATAATAGTGTAGAGAGAGATGGTTGTCCTGGTAGTTCTTTATAATAGTGTAGAGAGATGGTTGTCCTGGTAGTTCTTTATAATAGTGTAGAGAGAGATGGTTGTCCTGGTAGTTCTTTATAATAGTGTAGAGAGAGATGGTTGTCCTGGTAGTTCTTTATAATAGTGTAGAGAGAGATGGTTGTCCTCCTGGTAGTTCTTTATAATAGTGTAGAGAGAGATGGTTGTCCTTGGTAGTTCTTTATAATAGTGTAGAGAGAGATGGTTGTCCTCCTGGTAGTTCTTTATAATAGTGTAGAGAGAGATGGTTGTCCTGGTAGTTCTTTATAATAGTGTAGAGAGAGATGGTTGTCCTCCTGGTAGTTCTTTATAATAGTGTAGAGAGAGATGGTTGTCCTGGTAGTTCTTTATAATAGTGTAGAGAGAGATGGTTGTCCTCCTGGTAGTTCTTTATAATAGTGTAGAGAGAGATGGTTGTCCTGGTAGTTCTTTATAATAGTGTAGAGAGAGATGGTTGTCCTCCTGGTAGTTCTTTATAATAGTGTAGAGAGAGATGGTTGTCCTCCTGGTAGTTCTTTATAATAGTGTAGAGAGAGATGGTTGTCCTCCTGGTAGTTCTTTATAATAGTGTAGAGAGAGATGGTTGTCCTCCTGGTAGTTCTTTATAATAGTGTAGAGAGAGATGGTTGTCCTCGGTAGTTCTTTATAATAGTGTAGAGAGAGATGGTTGTCCTCCTGGTAGTTCTTTATAATAGTGTAGAGAGAGATGGTTGTCCTGGTAGTTCTTTATAATAGTGTAGAGAGAGATGGTTGTCCTCCTGGTAGTTCTTTATAATAGTGTAGAGAGAGATGGTTGTCCTGGTAGTTCTTTATAATAGTGTAGAGAGAGATGGTTGTCCTCCTGGTAGTTCTTTATAATAGTGTAGAGAGAGATGGTTGTCCTCCTGGTAGTTCTTTATAATAGTGTAGAGAGAGATGGTTGTCCTCCTGGTAGTTCTTTATAATAGTGTAGAGAGAGATGGTTGTCCTCCTGGTAGTTCTTTATAATAGTGTAGAGAGAGATGGTTGTCCTCCTGGTAGTTCTTTATAATAGTGTAGAGAGAGATGGTTGTCCTGGTAGTTCTTTATAATAGTGTAGAGAGAGATGGTTGTCCTGGTAGTTCTTTATAATAGTGTAGAGAGAGATGGTTGTCCTCCTGGTAGTTCTTTATAATAGTGTAGAGAGAGATGGTTGTCCTCCTGGTAGTTCTTTATAATAGTGTAGAGAGAGATGGTTGTCCTCCTGGTAGTTCTTTATAATAGTGTAGAGAGAGATGGTTGTCCTCCTGGTAGTTCTTTATAATAGTGTAGAGAGAGATGGTTGTCCTCCTGGTAGTTCTTTATAATAGTGTAGAGAGATGGTTGTCCTGGTAGTTCTTTATAATAGTGTAGAGAGAGATGGTTGTCCTGGTAGTTCTTTATAATAGTGTAGAGAGAGATGGTTGTCCTCCTGGTAGTTCTTTATAATAGTGTAGAGAGAGATGGTTGTCCTGGTAGTTCTTTATAATAGTGTAGAGAGAGATGGTTGTCCTCCTGGTAGTTCTTTATAATAGTGTAGAGAGAGATGGTTGTCCTCCTGGTAGTTCTTTATAATAGTGTAGAGAGAGATGGTTGTCCTGGTAGTTCTTTATAATAGTGTAGAGAGAGATGGTTGTCCTCCTGGTAGTTCTTTATAATAGTGTAGAGAGAGATGGTTGTCCTCCTGGTAGTTCTTTATAATAGTGTAGAGAGAGATGGTTGTCCTCCTGGTAGTTCTTTATAATAGTGTAGAGAGAGATGGTTGTCCTCCTGGTAGTTCTTTATAATAGTGTAGAGAGAGATGGTTGTCCTGGTAGTTCTTTATAATAGTGTAGAGAGAGATGGTTGTCCTCCTGGTAGTTCTTTATAATAGTGTAGAGAGAGATGGTTGTCCTGGTAGTTCTTTATAATAGTGTAGAGAGAGATGGTTGTCCTGGTAGTTCTTTATAATAGTGTAGAGAGAGATGGTTGTCCTGGTAGTTCTTTATAATAGTGTAGAGAGATGGTTGTCCTCCTGGTAGTTCTTTATAATAGTGTAGAGAGAGATGGTTGTCCTCCTGGTAGTTCTTTATAATAGTGTAGAGAGAGATGGTTGTCCTCCTGGTAGTTCTTTATAATAGTGTAGAGAGAGATGGTTGTCCTCCTGGTAGTTCTTTATAATAGTGTAGAGAGAGATGGTTGTCCTGGTAGTTCTTTATAATAGTGTAGAGAGAGATGGTTGTCCTCCTGGTCGTTCTTTATAATAGTGTAGAGAGAGATGGTTGTCCTGGTAGTTCTTTATAATAGTGTAGAGAGATGGTTGTCCTCCTGGTAGTTCTTTATAATAGTGTAGAGAGAGATGGTTGTCCTGGTAGTTCTTTATAATAGTGTAGAGAGAGATGGTTGTCCTCCTGGTAGTTCTTTATAATAGTGTAGAGAGAGATGGTTGTCCTGGTAGTTCTTTATAATAGTGTAGAGAGAGATGGTTGTCCTCCTGGTAGTTCTTTATAATAGTGTAGAGAGAGATGGTTGTCCTCCTGGTAGTTCTTTATAATAGTGTAGAGAGATGGTTGTCCTCCTGGTCGTTCTTTATAATAGTGTAGAGAGAGATGGTTGTCCTCCTGGTAGTTCTTTATAATAGTGTAGAGAGAGATGGTTGTCCTGGTAGTTCTTTATAATAGTGTAGAGAGAGATGGTTGTGCTCCTGGTAGTTCTTTATAATAGTGTAGAGAGATGGTTGTCCTGGTAGTTCTTTATAATAGTGTAGAGAGATGGTTGTCCTGGTAGTTCTTTATAATAGTGTAGAGAGAGATGGTTGTCCTGGTAGTTCTTTATAATAGTGTAGAGAGAGATGGTTGTCCTCCTGGTAGTTCTTTATAATAGTGTAGAGAGAGATGGTTGTCCTCCTGGTAGTTCTTTATAATAGTGTAGAGAGAGATGGTTGTCCTCCTGGTAGTTCTTTATAATAGTGTAGAGAGAGATGGTTGTCCTCCTGGTCGTTCTTTATAATAGTGTAGAGAGAGATGGTTGTCCTCCTGGTAGTTCTTTATAATAGTGTAGAGAGAGATGGTTGTCCTCCTGGTAGTTCTTTATAATAGTGTAGAGAGATGGTTGTCCTCCTGGTAGTTCTTTATAATAGTGTAGAGAGAGATGGTTGTCCTCCTGGTAGTTCTTTATAATAGTGTAGAGAGAGATGGTTGTCCTCCTGGTAGTTCTTTATAATAGTGTAGAGAGAGATGGTTGTCCTGGTAGTTCTTTATAATAGTGTAGAGAGAGATGGTTGTCCTCCTGGTAGTTCTTTATAATAGTGTAGAGAGAGATGGTTGTCCTGGTAGTTCTTTATAATAGTGTAGAGAGAGATGGTTGTCCTCCTGGTAGTTCTTTATAATAGTGTAGAGAGAGATGGTTGTCCTCCTGGTAGTTCTTTATAATAGTGTAGAGAGAGATGGTTGTCCTCCTGGTCGTTCTTTATAATAGTGTAGAGAGAGATGGTTGTCCTGGTAGTTCTTTATAATAGTGTAGAGAGAGATGGTTGTCCTCCTGGTAGTTCTTTATAATAGTGTAGAGAGAGATGGTTGTCCTCCTGGTAGTTCTTTATAATAGTGTAGAGAGAGATGGTTGTCCTGGTAGTTCTTTATAATAGTGTAGAGAGAGATGGTTGTCCTCCTGGTAGTTCTTTATAATAGTGTAGAGAGAGATGGTTGTCCTGGTAGTTCTTTATAATAGTGTAGAGAGAGATGGTTGTCCTGGTAGT
>NC_059453.1:6662500-6667500 GCF_905237065.1 Salmo salar
CTGTATCAACAGCAGACTCTATCAACAGCAGACTCTATCAACAGCAGACTATCAACAGCAGACTATCAACAGCAGACTATATCAACAGCAGACTCTATCAACAGCAGACTCTATCAACAGCAGATTCTATCAACAGCAGACTATCAACAGCAGACTATCAACAGCAGACTATCAACAGCAGACTCTATCAACAGCAGACTCTATCAACAGCAGACTATCAACAACAGACTCTATCAACAGCAGACTATCAACAGCAGACTATCAACAGCAGACTATCAACAGCAGACTCTATCAACAGCAGACTCTATCAACAGCAGACTATCAACAGCAGACTATCAACAGCAGACTCTATCAACAGCATACTATCAACAGCAGACTATCAACAGCAGACTATCAACAGCAGACTATCAACAGCAGACTCTACAACAGCAGACTCTATCAACAGCAGACTATCAACAGCAGACTATCAACAGCAGACTCTATCAACAGCAGACTCTATCAACAGCAGACTATCAACAGCAGACTATCAACAGCAGACTATCAACAGCAGACTCTATCAACAGCAGACTCTATCAACAGCAGACTATCAACAGCAGACTATCAACAGCAGACTATCAACAGCAGACTCTATCAACAGCAGACTCTATCAACAGATAGAGGTCGTACAAAGAGTAATATCCACATGAATGAACACACACACACACACACGCACTCGCACACACACACACACGCACACACGCACTCGCACACACACACACACACACACACACACACACACACACACACACACACACACACACACACACACACACACACACACACACACATGCACACCAAAGAAATTACATTGAGCTTAAAGATATTTGAAACCTCTTCCACAAAGCAATTAATACAACTGCAGCAAAAAGAGGGAGGGAGGGAGGGAGGGAGGGAGAGGGAGAGAGAGAGGTGAAGAGAATTTATAGCTATTCATTCATTTTCTGTAAGTCTTTTTCCTCTCTTTCTCTCTCTCTACTCTGTGGTCCTTCCATTCTGTCATTTCTTCCGTTAGCAGTGTCTAGTTATACTCACTAAATAAAGCCGTCTCGTTCTTCCCTCCCCTGTTCCACTCGTCTTTTCTTTTCCTCCCTCTCTCCTTTCCCATGTGTCCTTTCTTTTTCTCCCTCTCTCCTTTCTCTGCTCTGACCTAGCTGATTGTCTGGTGAAATCAGGCCACTAAAGTTTTGTGCATCCAATCATATTAAGTGAAGAGGGAGGTTTTCCCTGTGGTAGGTTGGCTAGGGAGCTGTGGTGGTTTTTCTAGGGAGCTGGGGTAGTTTTGCTAGGGAGCTGTGGTGGTTTTTCTAGGAAGCTGGGGTAGTTTTGCTAGGGAGCTGTGGTGGTTTTGCTAGGGAGCTGGGGTAGTTTTGCTAGGGAGCTGGGGTAGTTTTGCTAGGAAGCTGGGGTAGTTTTGCTAGGGAGCTGTGTGGTTTTGCTAGGAAGCTGGGGTAGTTTTGCTAGGAAGCTGGGGTAGTTTTGCTAGGGAGCTGTGGTAGTTTTGCTAGGAAGCTGTGGTAGTTTTGCTAGGGAGCTGTGGTGGTTTTGCTAGGAAGCTGTGGTAGTTTTGCTAGGAAGCTGGGGTAGTTTTTCTAGGGAGCTGTGGTGGTTTTGCTAGGGAGCTGTGTGGTTTTGCTAGGGAGCTGTGTGGTTTTGCTAGGGAGCTGTGTGGTTTTGCTAGGGAGCTGTGTGGTTTTCATAGGGAGCTGTGGTAATTTTGCTAGGGAGCTGTGGTGGTTTTGCTACGGAGCTGTGGTGGTTTTGCTAGGGAGCTGTGGTGGTTTTGCTACGGAGCTGTGGTGGTTTTTCTAGGGAGCTGGGGTAGTTTTGCTACGGAGCTGTGGTGGTTTTTCTAGGGAGCTGGGGTAGTTTTGCTAGGGAGCTGTGGTGGTTTTTCTAGGGAGCTGGGGTAGTTTTGCTACGGAGCTGTGGTGGTTTTTCTAGGGAGCTGTGGTGGTTTTTCTAGGGAGCTGGGGTAGTTTTGCTAGAGAGCTGTGGTAGTTTTGCTAGGGAGCTGGGGTAGTTTTGCTAGGGAGCTGGGGTAGTTTTGCTAGGGAGCTGGGGTAGTTTTGCTAGGGAGCTGGGGTAGTTTTGCTAGGGAGCTGGAGCTGGGGTAGTTTTGCTAGGGAGCTGTGGTGGTTTTGCTAGGGAGCTGTGTAGTTTTGCTAGGGAGCTGGGGTAGTTTTGCTAGGGAGCTGGGGTAGTTTTGCTAGGGAGCTGGGGTAGTTTTGCTAGGGAGCTGTGGTGGTTTTGCTAGGGAGCTGTGGTGGTTTTTCTAGGGAGCTGGGGTAGTTTTGCTAGGGAGCTGGGGTAGTTTTGCTAGAGAGCTGTGGTAGTTTTGCTAGGGAGCTGTGGTGGTTTTTCTAGGGAGCTGGGGTAGTTTTGCTAGGGAGCTGGGGTAGTTTTGCTAGAGAGCTGTGGTAGTTTTGCTAGGGAGCTGGGGTAGTTTTGCTAGGGAGCTGGGGTAGTTTTGCTAGGGAGCTGTATGGTTTTGCTAGGGAGCTGTGGTGGTTTTGCTAGGGAGCTATGTGGTTTTTCTAAGGAGCTGTGTGGTTTTGCTGGTGAGCAATGTGGTTTTTCTAGGGAGCTGTGTGGTTTTGCTAGGGAGCTGTGGTAGTTTTGCTAGGGAGCTGTGCTGGTTTTTCTAAGGAGCTGTGTGGTTTTGCTAGTGAGCTATGTGGTTTTGCTAGGGAGCTGTGTAGTTTTGCTAGGGAGCTGGGATAGTTTTGCTAGGGAGCTGTGGTAGTTTTGCTAGAGAGCTGTTTGTAGTTTTTCTAAGAAGCTGTGGTAGTTTTGCTAGGAAGCTGGGGTAGTTTTGCTAGGGAGCTTTGTGGTTTTTCTAGGGAGCTGTGTGGTTTTGATAGCGAGTTGGGGTCGTTTTTCTAGGGAGCTGTGTAGTTTTGCTAGGGAGCTGTGGTAGTTTTGCTAGGAAGCTCTGGTGGTTTTTCTAGGGAGCTGTGGGGTTTTTCTAGGGTGCTGTGGTAGTTTTGCTACGGAGCTGGGGTAGTTTTTCTAGGGAGCTGTGTGGTTTTTCTAGGGAGCTGTGTGGTTTTTCTAGGGAGCTGTGGTGTGTGTATGACATACTCTATGTTGGTGTGGCATATGTGTGCGGTTGTGTATTAGCAGGCAGATCCCTCAAGAGTAACTTTGAAATTGGACATCTATCCAAGTTACGTCGGGAAATGCCTTGAAAACCGGACACTGGGGCGACAGTGAGTGATTACTATCTAGTAGCAGTGATTACTATCTAGTAGCAGTGGTTACCTTCTAGTAGCAGTGGTTACCATCTAGTAGCAGTGGTTACCATCTAGTAGCAGTGATTACCATCTAGTAGCAGTGATTACCATCTAGTAGCAGTGGTTACCATCTAGTAGCAGTGATTACCATCTATCAGCAGTGATTACCATCTAGTAGCAGTGGTTACCATCTAGTAGCAGTGGTTACCATCTAGTAGCAGTGATTACCATCTATCAGCAGTGGTTACCATCTATCAGCAGTGGTTACCTTCTAGTAGCATTGGTTACCTTCTAGTAGCAGTGATTACCATCTAGTAGCAGTGATTACCATCTAGTAGCAGTGGTTACCATCTAGTAGCAGTGGTTACCATCTAGTAGCAGTGATTACCATCTAGTAGCAGTGGTTACCATCTATCAGCAGTGGTTACCTTCTAGTAGCAGTGATTACCTTCTAGTAGCAGTGATTACCATCTATCAGCAGTGGTTACCATCTAGTAGCAGTGATTACCATCTAGTAGCAGTGATTACCATCTAGTAGCAGTGATTACCATCTAGTAGCAGTGGTTACCATCTATCAGCAGTGGTTACCTTCTAGTAGCAGTGATTACCTTCTAGTAGCAGTGATTACCATCTATCAGCAGTGGTTACCATCTAGTAGCAGTGGTTACCATCTAGTAGCAGTGATTACCATCTAGTAGCAGTGATTACCATCTAGTAGCAGTGATTACCATCTAGTAGCAGTGATTACCATCTATCAGCAGTGATTACCATCTAGTAGCAGTGGTTACCATCTTGTAGCAGTGATTACCATCTAGTAGCAGTGATTACCATCTATCAGCAGTGGTTACCATCTAGTAGCAGTGGTTACCATCTAGTAGCAGTGGTTACCATCTAGTAGCAGTGATTACCATCTAGTAGCAGTGATTACCATCTAGTAGCATTGGTTACCATCTAGTAGCAGTGATTACCATCTAGTAGCAGTGATTACCATCTAGTAGCAGTGATTACCATCGAGTAGCAGTGATTACCATCTTGTAGCAGTGGTTACCATCTAGTAGCAGTGATTACCATCTATCAGCAGTGATTACCATCTAGTAGCAGTGGTTACCATCTAGTAGCAGTGATTACCATCTAGTAGCAGTGATTACCATCTAGTAGCAGTGGTTACCATCTAGTAGCAGTGGTTACCATCTATCAGCAGTGGTTACCATCTATCAGCAGTGGTTACCATCTAGTAGCAGTGGTTACCATCGAGTAGCAGTGATTACCATCTAGTAGCAGTGGTTACCATCTAGTAGCAGTGATTACCATCTAGTAGCAGTGGTTACCATCTAGTAGCAGTGATTACCATCTATCAGCAGTGATTACCATCTAGTAGCAGTGGTTACCATCTAGTAGCAGTGATTACCATCTAGTAGCAGTGATTACCATCTAGTAGCAGTGGTTACCATCTAGTAGCAGTGGTTACCATCTATCAGCAGTGGTTACCATCTAGTAGCAGTGATTACCATCTATCAGCAGTGGTTACCATCTATCAGCAGTGGTTACCATCTAGTAGCAGTGGTTACCATCGAGTAGCAGTGATTACCATCTAGTAGCAGTGGTTACCATCTAGTAGCAGTGATTACCATCTAGTAGCATTGGTTACCATCTAGTAGCAGTGATTACCATCTAGTAGCAGTGGTTACCATCTAGTAGCAGTGATTACCATCTAGTAGCATTGGTTAC
>NC_059453.1:6672500-6680000 GCF_905237065.1 Salmo salar
GTGTGTGTGAGGGACAGTGTGTGTGTGTGAGGGACAGTGTGTGTGTGTGTGTGTGTGTGATGTGTGAGGACAGTGTGTGTGTGTGGAGACAGTGTGTGTGTGTGAGGGACAGTGTGTGTGTGTGAAGGACAGTGTGTGTGTGTGTGTGTGTGTGTGTGTGAAGGACAGTGTGTGTGTGTGAGGACAGATGTGTGTGTGTGATGGACAGTGTGTGTGTGTGAGGGACAGTGTGTGTGTAGAGAGGGACAGTGTGTGTGTTTGAGGGACAGTGTGTGTGTGTGAGGGACAGTGTGTGTGTGTGAGGGACTGTGTGTGTGTGTGTGTGAGGGGACAGTGTGTGTGTGTAGGGACAGTGTGTGTGTGAGGGACAGTGTGTGTGTGAGGGACAGTGTGTGTGTGAGGGACAGTGTGTGTGTGAGAGGACAGTGTGTGTGTGAGGACAGTGTGTGTGTGTGTGTGTGTGTGAGGGACAGTGTGTGTGTGAGGGACAGTGTGTGTGTGTGTGAGGACAGTGTGTGTGTGTAGGAGACAGTGTGTGTGTGAGGGACAGTGTGTGTGTGTGAGGGACAGTGTGTGTGTGAAGTGACAGTGTGTGTGTGTGTGAGGGACAGTGTGTGTGTGTGAGGGACAGTGTGTGTGTGTGAAGAGACACTGTGTGTGTTGTGTGAGGGACAATGTATGTGTGTGTTGTGAGGGACAGTGTGTGTATATATGTAAAGGGACAATGTGTGTGTGTGAGAGACAGTGTGTGTGTGTGAAGGGACAGTGTGTGTGTGTGAGGGACAGTGTGTGTGTGAGGGACAGTGTGTGTGTGAGGGACAGTGTGTGTGGGGGACAGTGTGTGTGTGGGACAATGTGTGTGTGAGAGGACAGTGTGTGTGTGTGAGAGGACAGTGTGTGTGCGTGTGAGGGACAGTGTGTGTGTGTGTGAGGGACAGTCTGTGTGTGAGGGACAGTGTGTGTGAGGAGACAGTGTGTGTGTGTGAGGGACAGTGTGTGTGTGTGGGAGGGACAGTGTGTGTGTGAGGACAGTGTGTGTGTGTGAGGGACAGTGTGTGTGTGTGTGAGGGACAGTGTGTGTGTGAGGGACAGTGTGTGTGTATGAGAGGAACAGTGTGTGTGTGTGAGGGACAGTGTGTGTGTGAGGGACAGTGTGTGTGTGTGGAGGGACAGTGTGTGTGTGAGGGACAGTGTGTGTGTGAGGGACAGTGTGTGTGTGTGAGGAGACAGTGTGTGTGTGAGAGGGACAGTGTGTGTGTTTGAGGACAGTGTGTGTGTGGAGGGACAGTGTGTGTGTGAGGGACAGTGTCTGTGTGTGAGGGACAGTGTGTGTGTGTGTGTGTAGAGGGACAGTGTGTGTGTGTGAGGGACAGTGTGTGTGTGTGTGTGAGGGACAGTGTGTGTGTGTGAGGGACAGTGTGTGTGTGTGAGGGACAGTGTGTGTGTGTGTGGAAGGGACAGTGTGTGTGTGTGAGGGACAGTGTGTGTGTGTAGGAGACAGTGTGTGTGTGAGGGACAGTGTGTGTGTGAGGGACAGTGTGTGTGTGTAAAGGACAGTGTGTGTGTGTGTGAGGGACAGTGTGTGTGTGTAAAGGGACAGTGTGTGTGTGTGTGTGTGAGGGACAGTGTGTGTGTGAGGGACAGTGTGTGTGTGTGAGGGACAGTGTGTGTGTGTGTGAGGGACAGTGTGTGTGTGTGAGGGACAGTGTGTGTGTGTGTGTGAGGGACAGTGTGTGTGTGAGGGACAGTGTGTGTGTGAGGGACAGTGTGTATGAGTGTGTGTGTGTTTGAGTGTTTATGAGTGTGTGTATGAGTGTGTATGAATGTGTGTGTGGCTCAATAAAGGGTATGTCTGTATTGCTTCCCTTTTGGTTCCTTCCCTATATATGTCACTCCCTTTGGTTACACACACACACACACACACACACACTCGCTCTCTCTCTCTCTCTCTCTCTCTCTCTCTCTCACACACACACACGAGCACACGAGCACACGAGCACATAGTTACATCAGTGAGGTCTAAAGGTCTTCAAAACGGCTGCTGGCTTTGATGTGTGTGTGTGTGTGTGTGTGTGTGTGTGTGTGTGTGTGTGTGTGTGTGTGTGTGTGTGTGTGTGTGTGTGTGTGTGTGTGTGTGTGTGTGAGTGAGAGACGGTCGTCGTATATAGTGGACCAAGGCGCAGCGGGTTGAGTGCTCATATTAACTTTTATTAGAACACATATGAAACAAAACAAGAAAACGACCGACCGAACAGTAATGCAGGCTAACCCTAGCAGTGCAAAAACAACTTCCCACAAACCACAGGTGAAAAAAGGGCTACCTAAGTATGACTCCCAATCAGCTACAACGATGTACAGCTGTTCCTGATTGAGAGCCATACCAGGCCAACAAAGAAAATCATAGAAATACAAAAACAGAACAATACCCAAAAACCCCTACAACACAAAACAAACACACCCCTCTTATATAATAACATACCCAATAAACCCCGAAACACTCTAAACAAACGCCCCCTGCCACGTCCTGACCAAACTATAATAACAAATAACCCCTTTACTGGTCAGGACGTGACTGTGTGTGTGTGTGTGTGTGTGTGTGTGTGTGTGTGTGTGTGTGTGTGTGTGTGTGTGTGAGAGAGAGAAATACACCCTGGCTACTCTTTAAAAGGAGGTCAAGTCCACTTCAATTATTATTTGGGTGGTGAAACTTTGTCATCTCTCAGTAGAAGTTAAAGAGGAGTGGAGAGACTTTATCATCTCTCAGTAGAAGTTAAAGAGGAGTGGAGAGACTTTATCATCTCTCAGTAGAAGTTAAAGAGGAGTGGAGAGACTTTATCATCTCTCATTAGAAGTTAAAGAGGAGTGGAGAGACTTTATCATCTCTCAGTAGAAGTTAAAGAGGAGTGGAGAGACTTTATCATCTCTCAGTAGAAGTTAAAGAGGAGTGGAGAGACTTTATCATCTCTCAGTAGAAGTTAAAGAGGAGTGGAGAGACTTTATCATCTCTCAGTAGAAGTTAAAGAGGAGTGGAGAGACTTTATCATCTCTCAGTAGAAGTTAAAGAGGAGTGGAGAGACTATCATCTCTCATTAGAAGTTAAAGAGGAGTGGAGAGACTTTATCATCTCTCAGTAGAAGTTAAAGAGGAGTGGAGAGACTTTATCATCTCTCAGTAGAAGTTAAAGAGGAGTGGAGAGACTATCATCTCTCAGTAGAAGTTAAAGAGGAGTGGAGAGACTATCATCTCTCAGTAGAAGTTAAAGAGGAGTGGAGAGACTATCATCTCTCAGTAGAAGTTAAAGAGGAGTGGAGAGACTTTATCATCTCTCAGTAGAAGTTAAAGAGGAGTGGAGAGACTTTATCATCTCTCAGTAGAAGTTAAAGAGGAGTGGAGAGACTTTATCATCTCTCAGTAGAAGTTAAAGAGGAGTGGAGAGACTTTATCATCTCTCAGTAGAAGTTAAAGAGGAGTGGAGAGACTTTATCATCTCTCAGTAGAAGTTAAAGAGGAGTGGAGAGACTATCATCTCTCAGTAGAAGTTAAAGAGGAGTGGAGAGACTTTATCATCTCTCAGTAGAAGTTAAAGAGGAGTGGAGAGACTTCATCATCTCTCAGTAGAAGTTAAAGAGGAGTGGAGAGACTTTATCATCTCTCAGTAGAAGTTAAAGAGGAGTGGAGAGACTTTATCATCTCTCAGTAGAAGTTAAAGAGGAGTGGAGAGACTTTATCATCTCTCAGTAGAAGTTAAAGAGGAGTGGAGAGACTTTATCATCTCTCAGTAGAAGTTAAAGAGGAGTGGAGAGACTTTATCATCTCTCAGTAGAAGTTAAAGAGGAGTGGAGAGACTATCATCTCTCAGTAGAAGTTAAAGAGGAGTGGAGAGACTTTATCATCTCTCAGTAGAAGTTAAAGAGGAGTGGAGAGACTATCATCTCTCAGTAGAAGTTAAAGAGGAGTGGAGAGACTTTATCATCTCTCAGTAGAAGTTAACCTCTTGGGGCTAGGTGGGACGCTAGCGTGCCACCCGTGGTGCACTCCATCAACAGCAGGTGCATTTCAAGAGCGGCAAATTTGAATCCAAATAAATGTCAAAATTAAAATTTTTCAAAAATACAACTATGTTACACCATTTGAAAGATAAACATCTCCTTAATCTAACCACGTTTTACGATTTCAAAAAGGTTTTACGGCGAAAGCATAAATTTAGAGTATGTTAGGACAGTACATTTACAAGAGTTGTGTGTAATGTTTTGTCAAGTCAAAGACAGGGTCACCAAAACCATAAAACCAGCTAAAATGATGCACTAACCTTTTACAATCTCCATCAGATGACACTCCTAGGACATTATGTTAGACAATGCATGCATTTTTAGTTCTATCAAGTTCATATTTATATCCAAAAACAGCGTTTTACTATGGCATTGATGTTGAGGAAATCGTTTCCCTCCAATAACCGGCAGTCAAGTCAGCGTCAGAAATTAAATAATTAAAATTAGAAAACATTGGTAAAATATTATATTGTCATTTAAAGAATTATAGATTTACATCTCTTGAACGCAATCAACTTGCCAGATTTAAAAATAACCTTACTGGGAAATCACACTTTGCAATAATCTGAGCACTGCGCCCAGAAAAATACGCGTTGCGATACAGACTAGACGTCATGTTGGGGAGATCTAAAATCGAAAATACTATGTAAATAATCCATTACCTTTGATTCTCTTCATCAGATGTCACTTCCAGGTATCACAGGTCCATAACGAATGTAGTTTTGTTCAAAAAAGCTCATCATTTATGTCCAAAAATCTCCATCTCGTTAGCACATGATGTAAGCCAGCCGGACTTCTCGTCATGAACGAGGGGAAAAATATATTTCCGTTCGTTCAATCATGTCAAACGTTGTATAGCATAAATCATTAGGGCCTTTTTAACCAGAACATGAATAATATTCAAGGTGGACGAATGCATACTCTTTTATAACGTATTGGAACGAGGGTACCCAAGATGAACTCGCGCGCAAGGTGTCTAATGGGCCATCATCGTTCCATGGCTCTTGTTCGGTCAGATCTCCCTCCAGAAGACTCAAAACACTTTGTAAAGGCTGGTGACATCTAGTGGAAGCAATAGGAAGTGCCAAAATATTCCTAAACCCCTGTGTTTTTCAATGGGATAGGTTTAAAGTCAATACAACACATCAGGTATCCACTTCCTGTCAGAAAATGTCTCAGGGTTTTGCCTGCCAAATGAGTTCTGTTATACTCACAGACACCATTCAAACAGTTTTGGAAACTTTAGAGTGTTTTCTATCCATATATAATAAGTATATGCATATTCTAGTTACTGGGTAGGATTAGTAACCAGATTAAATCGGGTACATTTTTTTTATCCAGACGTGCAAATGCTGCCCCCTAGACCCAACAGGTTAAAGAGGAGTGGAGAGACTTTATCATCTCTCAGTAGAAGTTAAAGAGGAGTGGAGAGACTTTATCATCTCTCAGTAGAAGTTAAAGAGGAGTGGAGAGACTATCATCTCTCAGTAGAAGTTAAAGAGGAGTGGAGAGACTTTATCATCTCTCAGTAGAAGTTAAAGAGGAGTGGAGAGACTTTATCATCTCTCAGTAGAAGTTAAAGAGGAGTGGAGAGACTTTATCATCTCTCAGTAGAAGTTAAAGAGGAGTGGAGAGACTTTATCATCTCTCAGTAGAAGTTAAAGAGGAGTGGAGAGACTTTATCATCTCTCAGTAGAAGTTAAAGAGGAGTGGAGAGACTTTATCATCTCTCAGTAGAAGTTAAAGAGGAGTGGAGAGACTATCATCTCTCAGTAGAAGTTAAAGAGGAGTGGAGAGACTATCATCTCTCATTAGAAGTTAAAGAGGAGTGGAGAGACTTTATCATCTCTCAGTAGAAGTTAAAGAGGAGTGGAGAGACTTTATCATCTCTCAGTAGAAGTTAAAGAGGAGTGGAGAGACTTTATCATCTCTCAGTAGAGGTTAAAGAGGAGTGGAGAGACTTTATCATCTCTCAGTAGAGGTTAAAGAGGAGTGGAGAGACTTTATCATCTCTCAGTAGAAGTTAAAGAGGAGTGGAGAGACTTTATCATCTCTCAGTAGAAGTTAAAGAGGAGTGGAGAGACTTTATCATCTCTCAGTAGAAGTTAAAGAGGAGTGGAGAGACTTTATCATCTCTCAGTAGAAGTTAAAGAGGAGTGGAGAGACTTTATCATCTCTCAGTAGAAGTTAAAGAGGAGTGGAGAGACTTTATCATCTCTCAGTAGAGGTTAAAGAGGAGTGGAGAGACTTTATCATCTCTCAGTAGAAGTTAAAGAGGAGTGGAGAGACTTTATCATCTCTCAGTAGAAGTTAAAGAGGAGTGGAGAGACTTTATCATCTCTCAGTAGAAGTTAAAGAGGAGTGGAGAGACTTTATCATCTCTCAGTAGAGGTTAAAGAGGAGTGGAGAGACTTTATCATCTCTCAGTAGAAGTTAAAGAGGAGTGGAGAGACTTTATCATCTCTCAGTAGAAGTTAAAGAGGAGTGGAGAGACTTTATCATCTCTCAGTAGAAGTTAAAGAGGAGTGGAGAGACTTTATCATCTCTCAGTAGAGGTTAAAGAGGAGTGGAGAGACTTTATCATCTCTCAGTAGAAGTTAAAGAGGAGTGGAGAGACTTTATCATCTCTCAGTAGAAGTTAAAGAGGAGTGGAGAGACTTTATCATCTCTCAGTAGAAGTTAAAGAGGAGTGGAGAGACTTTATCATCTCTCAGTAGAAGTTAAAGAGGAGTGGAGAGACTCTGGTTCTGGGAGTTTTGTCTCACCAGGATGGTTTTCAATGGTGTGTGTTTGTATGTGTGTGCGTGTACACTTGTAAAGCATGGCGTAGCAACTTCAGTAGACTTTTTAATGAAGCTTCACAGATCATTAAGAGAGAGAGATGGCGGGAGGGAGGAGTGGAGGAGGGAGGCATGGAGGGAGGGAGGAGTGGAGGAGGGAGGAGTGGTGGAGGGAGGGAGGAGTGGAGGAGGGAGGAGTGGAGGAGGGAGGTGTGGAGGGAGGGAGGAGTGGAGGAGGGAGGAGTGGTGGAGGGAGGGAGGAGTGGAGGAGGGAGGCATGGAGGGAGGGAGGAGTGGAGGAGGGAGGCATGGAGCGAGGGAGGAGTGGAGGAGGGAGGCATGTAGCGAGGGAGGAGTGGAGGAGGGAGGCATGGAGGGAGGGAGGGAGGAGTGGAGGAGGGAGGCATAGAGGGAGGGAGGAGTGGAGGAGGGAGGCATAGAGGGAGGGAGGAGTGGAGGATTGAGGATTAGAGGGAGGGAGGAGTGGAGGAGGGAGGCATAGAGGGAGGGAGGAGTGGAGGAGGGAGGCATAGAGGGAGGGAGGAGTGGAGGAGGGAGGCATAGAGGGAGGGAGGAGTGGAGGAGAGACTTCTAGTGAGATGCTGTGGGAAACAAAAGAGAAAGTTAAAGAAGAGGGGGAGGAGGGAGCTGTTCTTGCCATAATCTGGGTC
>NC_059453.1:6687500-6700000 GCF_905237065.1 Salmo salar
TTAACTTCTATGGGCTACGTGGGATGCTAGCGTCCCACCTGCGGGACACAGCCAGTGAAATATCAGGGCGGCAAATTCAAAAACAACAAAATGTCATAATTCAACTTTCTCAAACATACAACTATTTTACACCATTTTAAAGATACACTTCTCCTTGATGTAACCACATTGTCCGATTTCAAAAAGGCTTTACAGCAATAATCACACAGCCATTTTCAAAGCAAGCATATATGTCACAAAAACCCAAACCACAGTTAAATACAGCACTAACCTTTGATGATCTTCATCAGATGACACTCCTAGGACATTATGTTATACAATACATGCATGTTTTGTTCAATCAAGTTTATATTTATATCAAAAACCAGCTTTTTACATTAGCATGTGATGTTAAGAACTAGCATACCCACCGAAAACTTCCGGTGAATTTACTAAATTACTCATGATAAACGTTGACAAAATACATAACAATTGTTTTAAGAATTATAGATACAGAACTCCTTTATGCAAACGCTATGTCAGATTTTAAAATAGCTTTTCGGCGAAAGCACATTTTGCAATATTCTGAGTACATAGCTCGGCCATCACGGCTAGATAATTTGACACCCACCAAGTTTGGGGTCACCTAAACTCAGAATTACTATTAGAAAAATTGGATTACCTTTGCTGTTCTTCGTCAGAATGCACTCCCAGGACTTCTACTTCAACAACAAATGTTGTTTTGGTTCCAAATAATCCATAGTTATATCCAAATACCTCTGTTTTGTTCGTGCGTTCAGGTCACTATCCGAAGGGTAACGCGCGAGTGCATTTCGTGACAAAAAATGTCAAAATATTCCATTACCGTACTTAGAAGCATGTCAAACGCTGTTTAAAATCAATTTTATGCTATTTTTCTCGTAAAATCGCGATAATATTCCAACCGGGCAACGTTGTATTCATTCAAAGAGTGAAAGAAAGAAAATGGTGAGGTCTCGTGAACGTGCACTGTCCCCAGGCAGTCCACTTACAAACTCTGCTGCTGTACTTTGCCCAGAGACAGGAGACGCGTCATTCCGCTTTCTAAAGGCTTTAGAGAGCCAATGGAAGCCTTAGAAATTGTCACGTAACAGCACAGATGCTGTAATTTTGATAGAGATGCAACAGAAGGACTACAAATTATCAGACAGGCCACTTCCTGCCTGGAATCTTCTCAGGTTTTTGCCTGCCATATGAGTTCTGTTATACTCACAGACACCATTCAAACAGTTTTACAAACTTTAGAGTGTTTTCTATGCATATTCTAGTTTCTGGGCAAGAGTAGTAACCAGATTAAATCGGGTACGTTTTTTTATCCGGCCGTGAAAATACTGCTCCCTATCCCAAACAGGTTAAACCTCTCTCTGTGTCTCTGTCTCTCTCTCTGTGTCTCTGTCTCTCTCTCTGTGTCTCCAATCTCTCCTCCTCTCCTCTCCTCTCCTCTCCATCCTCCTCCCTCTCTCCATCAGAGTGATGTGTAACAGATGTCTATAAGACTACTCTAGTGTACAGACATCTGCTGGACACTTCATTCATTCATTTATTCACATATAAATACACCTGCTGAACCAAGAAGCTCTCTATTTCTTTCTCTCTCTCTCCCTCCCCTCTGTCTCTCTCTCTGTCTTTCTCCCCTCTGTCTCTCTTCTCTCTCTCTCTCTCTCTCTCTCTCTCTCTCTCTCTCTCTCTCTCTCTCTCTCTCTCTCTCTCTCTCTGTCTCTCTTCTCTCTCTCTCTCTCTCTCTCTCTCTCTCTCTCTCTCTCTCTCTCTCTCTCTCTCTCTCTCTCTCTCTCTCTCTCTCTCTCTCTCTCTCTCTCTCTCTCTCTCTCTGACCTGCTGAGTCTGACCTTGTCTGGTTCATTTTATTTAATTCCAGTCATAAAGCCTAGAGGTCTAAATATTCACAACCTGCTGACAAACATGTTGTTGCTTCATTAGATTTAACTGTCTGTGTGTGTGTGTGTGTGTGTGTGTGTGTGTGTGTGTGTGTGTGTGTGTGTGTGTCTGTGTGTGTGTGTATGTGTGTGTGTGTGTCTGTGTGTCTGTGAGTCTGTGTGTGTGTCTGTGTGTCTGTGAGTCTGTGTCTGTGTGATTGTCTAGGTAATATAGTGTAAGGCACTAGGAGAAGTGTGTGATTGATGAGTTGTATTGTAGTGAGTCCATTTTATGCATGAAGAGACAATGCATGAAGAGGTGTGTGTCTCTCTCTCTCTGTGTGTGTGTGTGTCTTTGTCTGTATGTGTGTGTGTGTCTCTCTCTCTGTGTGTGTGTCTCTCTCTCTGTGTGTGTGTGTGTGTGTGTGTGTGTGTGTGTGTGTGTGTGTGTGTGTGTGTGTGTGTGTGTGTGTGTGTGTGTGTGTAAAGATATGTAAGTGTATGAAAGTGTGAAAGAGCATGATGGTGTTTTACTGTGAGTGGTGTGAATGACACAGAGAGGGGGAACCAGACTCTAGAGAGAGATACAGAGAGGGAGAACCAGACCCTAGAGAGAGATACAGAGAGGGGGAACCAGACCCTAGAGAGAGATACAGAGAGGGAGAACCAGACCCTAGAGAGAGATACAGAGAGGGTAGAACCAGACCCTAGAGAGAGATACAGAGAGGGAGAACCAGACCCTAGAGAGAGATACAGAGAGGGAGAACCAGACCCTAGAGAGAGATACAGAGAGGGAGAAAAAGACCCTAGAGAGAGATACAGAGAGGGAGAACCAGACCCTAGAGAGAGATACAGAGAGGGAAAACCAAACCCTAGAGAGAGATACAGAGAGGGTAGAACCTGACCCTAGAGAGAGATACAGAGAGGGAGAACCAGACCGTAGAGAGAGATACAGAGAGGGTAGAACCTGACCCTAGAGAGAGATACAGAGAGGGAGAACCAGACCGTAGAGAGAGATACAGAGAGGGAGAACCAGACCGTAGAGAGAGATACAGAGAGGGAGAACCAGACCCTAGAGAGAGATACAGAGAGGGAGAACCAGACCCTAGAGAGAGATACAGAGAGGGAGAACCAGACCCTAGAGAGAGATACAGAGAGGGAGAACCAGACCCTAGAGAGAGATACAGAGAGGGAGAACCAGACCCTAGAGAGAGATACAGAGAGGGAGAACCAGACCCTAGAGAGAGATACAGAGAGGGTAGAACCTGACCCTAGAGAGAGATACAGAGAGGGAGAACCAGACCCTAGAGAGAGATACAGAGAGGGTAGAACCTGACCCTAGAGAGAGATACAGAGAGGGAGAACCAGACCCTAGAGAGAGATACAGAGAGGGTAGAACCTGACCCTAGAGAGAGATACAGAGAGGGAGAACCAGACAGAGAGGAGAACCAGACCCTAGAGAGAGATACAGAGAGGGTAGAACCTGACCCTAGAGAGAGATACAGAGAGGGGGAACCAGACCCTAGCGAGAGATACAGAGAGGGAAAACCAGACCCTAGAGAGAGATACAGAGAGGGAGAACCAGACCCTAGAGAGAGATACAGAGAGGGAGAACCAGACCCTAGAGAGAGATACAGAGAGGGTAGAACCAGACCCTAGAGAGAGATACAGAGAGGGAGAACCCAGACCGTAGAGAGAGATACAGAGAGGGAGAACCAGACCCTAGAGAGAGATACAGAGAGGGAGAACCAGACCCTAGAGAGAGATACAGAGAGGGAGAACCAGACCCTAGAGAGAGATACAGAGAGGGAGAACCAGTCCCTAGAGAGAGATACAGAGAGGGAGAACCAGACCCTAGAGAGAGATACAGAGAGGGTAGAACCAGACCCTAGAGAGAGATACAGAGAGGGAGAACCCAGACCGTAGAGAGAGATACAGAGAGGGAGAACCAGACCCTAGAGAGAGATACAGAGAGGGAGAACCAGACCCTAGAGAGAGATACAGAGAGGGTAGAACCAGACCCTAGAGAGAGATACAGAGAGGGAGAACCAGACAGAGAGGAGAACCAGACCCTAGAGAGAGATACAGAGAGGGTAGAACCAGACCCTAGAGAGAGATACAGAGAGGGAGAACCCAGACCGTAGAGAGAGATACAGAGAGGGAGAACCAGACCCTAGAGAGAGATACAGAGAGGGAGAACCAGACCCTAGAGAGAGATACAGAGAGGGTAGAACCAGACCCTAGAGAGAGATACAGAGAGGGAGAACCAGACAGAGAGGAGAACCAGACCCTAGAGAGAGATACAGAGAGGGTAGAACCTGACCCTAGAGAGAGATACAGAGAGGGAGAACCAGACAGAGAGGAGAACCAGACCCTAGAGAGAGATACAGAGAGGGTAGAACCTGACCCTAGAGAGAGATACAGAGAGGGGGAACCAGACCCTAGAGAGAGATACAGAGAGGGAGAACCAGACCCTAGTGAGAGATACAGAGAGGGAAAACCAGACAGAGAGGAGAACCAGACCCTAGAGAGAGAAACAGAGAGGGTAGAACCTGACCCTAGAGAGAGATACAGAGAGGGGGAACCAGACCCTAGAGAGAGATACAGAGAGGGAGAACCAGACCCTAGAGAGAGATACAGAGAGGGTAGAACCAGACCCTAGAGAGAGATACAGAGAGGGAGAACCAGACCGTAGAGAGAGATACAGAGAGGGTAGAACCAGACCCTAGAGAGAGATAGAGAGAGGGAGAACCAGACCCTAGAGAGAGATACAGCGAGGGAGAACCAGACCGTAGAGAGAGATACAGAGAGGGAGAACCAGACCGTAGAGAGAGATACAGAGAGGGAGAACCAGACCCTAGAGAGAGATACAGAGAGGGAGAACCAGACAGAGAGGAGAACCAGACCCTAGAGAGATACAGAGAGGGAGAACCAGACCCTAGAGAGAGATACAGAGAGGGAGAACCAGACCCTAGAGAGAGATACAGCGAGGGAGAACCAGACCGTAGAGAGAGATACAGAGAGGGAGAACCAGACCGTAGAGAGAGATACAGAGGGGGAGAACCAGACCCTAGAGAGAGATACAGAGAGGGAGAACCAAACCCTAGAGAGAGATACAGAGAGGGAGAACCAGACCCTAAAGAGAGATACAGAGAGGGAGAACCAGACCCTAGAGAGAGATACACAGGGAGAACCAGACCGTAGAGAGAGATACAGAGAGGATAGAACCAGACCCTAGAGAGAGATACAGAGAGGGAGAACCAGTCCCTAGAGAGAGATACAGAGAGGGAGAACCAGACCCTAGAGAGAGATACAGAGAGGGAGAACCAGACCCTAGAGAGAGATACAGAGAGGGAGAACCAGACCCTAGAGAGAGATACAGAGAGGGAGAACCAGACCCTAGAGAGAGATACAGAGAGGGAGAACCAGACCCTAGAGAGAGATACAGAGAGGGTAGAACCAGATCGTAGAGAGAGATACAGAGAGGGAGAACCAGACCCTAGAGAGAGATACACAGGGAGAACCAGACCGTAGAGAGAGATACAGAGAGGGGAGAACCAGACCCTAGAGAGAGATACAGAGAGGGTAGAACCTGACCCTAGAGAGAGATACAGAGAGGGAGAACCAGACCCTAGAGAGAGATACAGAGAGGGAGAACCAGACCCTAGAGAGAGATACAGAGAGGGTAGAACCAGACCCTAGAGAGAGATACAGAGAGGGAGAACCAGACCCTAGAGAGAGATACAGAGAGGGAGAACCAGACCCTAGAGAGAGATACAGAGAGGGTAGAACCTGACCCTAGAGAGAGATACAGAGAGGGAGAACCAGACCGTAGAGAGAGATACAGAGAGGGAGAACCAGACCCTAGAGAGAGATACAGAGAGGGAGAACCAGACAGAGAGGAGAACCAGACCCTAGAGAGAGATACAGAGAGGGAGAACCAGACCCTAGAGAGAGATACAGAGAGGGAGAACCAGACCCTAGAGAGAGATACAGCGAGGGAGAACCAGACCGTAGAGAGAGATACAGAGAGGGAGAACCAGACCGTAGAGAGAGATACAGAGGGGGAGAACCAGACCCTAGAGAGAGATACAGAGAGGGAGAACCAAACCCTAGAGAGAGATACAGAGAGGGAGAACCAGACCCTAAAGAGAGATACAGAGAGGGAGAACCAGACCCTAGAGAGAGATACACAGGGAGAACCAGACCGTAGAGAGAGATACAGAGAGGATAGAACCAGACCCTAGAGAGAGATACAGAGAGGGAGAACCAGTCCCTAGAGAGAGATACAGAGAGGGAGAACCAGACCCTAGAGAGAGATACAGAGAGGGTAGAACCTGACCCTAGAGAGAGATACAGAGAGGGGAGAACCAGACCCTAGAGAGAGATACAGAGAGGGAGAACCAGACCCTAGAGAGAGATACAGAGAGGGTAGAACCAGACCCTAGAGAGTGATACAGAGAGGGAGAACCAGACCCTAGAGAGAGATACAGAGAGGGAGAACCAGACCCTAGAGAGAGATACAGAGAGGGTAGAACCTGACCCTAGAGAGAGATACAGAGAGGGTAGAACCTGACCCTAGAGAGAGATACAGAGAGGGAGAACCAGACCCTAGAGAGAGATACAGAGAGGGAGAACCAGACCCTAGAGAGAGATACAGAGAGGGTAGAACCAGACCCTAGAGAGAGATACAGAGAGGGAGAACCAGACCGTAGAGAGAGATACAGAGAGGGTAGAACCAGACCCTAGAGAGAGATAGAGAGAGGGAGAACCAGACCCTAGAGAGAGATACAGAGAGGGAGAACCAGACCCTAGAGAGAGATACAGCGAGGGAGAACCAGACCGTAGAGAGAGATACAGAGAGGGAGAACCAGACCGTAGAGAGAGATACAGAGAGGGAGAACCAGACCCTAGAGAGAGATACAGAGAGGGAGAACCAGACAGAGAGGAGAACCAGACCCTAGAGAGATACAGAGAGGGAGAACCAGACCCTAGAGAGAGATACAGAGAGGGAGAACCAGACCCTAGAGAGAGATACAGCGAGGGGAGAACCAGACCGTAGAGAGAGATACAGAGAGGGAGAACCAGACCGTAGAGAGAGATACAGAGGGGGGAGAACCAGACCCTAGAGAGAGATACAGAGAGGGAGAACCAAACCCTAGAGAGAGATACAGAGAGGGAGAACCAGACCCTAAAGAGAGATACAGAGAGGGAGAACCAGACCCTAGAGAGAGATACACAGGGAGAACCAGACCGTAGAGAGAGATACAGAGAGGGAGAACCAGTCCCTAGAGAGAGATACAGAGAGGGAGAACCAGACCCTAGAGAGAGATACAGAGAGGGAGAACCAGACCCTAGAGAGAGATACAGAGAGGGAGAACCAGACCCTAGAGAGAGATACAGAGAGGGAGAACCAGACCCTAGAGAGAGATACAGAGAGGGAGAACCAGACCCTAGAGAGAGATACAGAGAGGGTAGAACCAGATCGTAGAGAGAGATACAGAGAGGGAGAACCAGACCCTAGAGAGAGATACACAGGGAGAACCAGACCGTAGAGAGAGATACAGAGAGGGAGAACCAGACCCTAGAGAGAGATACAGAGAGGGTAGAACCTGACCCTAGAGAGAGATACAGAGAGGGAGAACCAGACCCTAGAGAGAGATACAGAGAGGGAGAACCAGACCCTAGAGAGAGATACAGAGAGGGTAGAACCAGATCCTAGAGAGAGATACAGAGAGGGGAGAACCAGACCCTAGAGAGAGATACAGAGAGGGAGAACCAGACCCTAGAGAGAGATACAGAGAGGGTAGAACCTGACCCTAGAGAGAGATACAGAGAGGGAGAACCAGACCGTAGAGAGAGATACAGAGAGGGAGAACCAGACCCTAGAGAGAGATACAGAGAGGGAGAACCAGACAGAGAGGAGAACCAGACCCTAGAGAGAGATACAGAGAGGGAGAACCAGACCCTAGAGAGAGATACAGAGAGGGGAGAACCAGACCCTAGAGAGAGATACAGCGAGGGAGAACCAGACCGTAGAGAGAGATACAGAGAGGGAGAACCAGACCGTAGAGAGAGATACAGAGGGGGAGAACCAGACCCTAGAGAGAGATACAGAGAGGGGAGAACCAAACCCTAGAGAGAGATACAGAG
This sequence comes from Salmo salar, assembly GCF_905237065.1. Classification (NCBI taxonomy): domain Eukaryota; kingdom Metazoa; phylum Chordata; class Actinopteri; order Salmoniformes; family Salmonidae; genus Salmo; species Salmo salar. The sequence goes on from NC_059453.1 coordinate 6,695,546, forward strand.
AGGGAGAACCAGACCCTAAAGAGAGATACAGAGAGGGAGAACCAGACCCTAGAGAGAGATACACAGGGAGAACCAGACCGTAGAGAGAGATACAGAGAGGATAGAACCAGACCCTAGTGAGAGATACAGAGAGGGAGAACCAGTCCCTAGAGAGAGATACAGAGAGGGAGAACCAGACCCTAGAGAGAGATACAGAGAGGGTAGAACCTGACCCTAGAGAGAGATACAGAGAGGGAGAACCAGACCCTAGAGAGAGATACAGAGAGGGAGAACCAGACCCTAGAGAGAGATACAGAGAGGGTAGAACCAGACCCTAGAGAGAGATACAGAGAGGGAGAACCAGACCCTAGAGAGAGATACAGAGAGGGAGAACCAGACCCTAGAGAGAGATACAGAGAGGGTAGAACCTGACCCTAGAGAGAGATACAGAGAGGGTAGAACCTGACCCTAGAGAGAGATACAGAGAGGGAGAACCAGACCCTAGAGAGAGATACAGAGAGGGTAGAACCTGACCCTAGAGAGAGATACAGAGAGGGAGAACCAGACCCTAGAGAGAGATACAGAGAGGGAGAACCAGACCCTAGAGAGAGATACAGAGAGGGAGAACCAGACCCTAGAGAGAGATACAGCGAGGGAGAACCAGACCGTAGAGAGAGATACAGAGAGGGAGAACCAGACCGTAGAGAGAGATACAGAGGGGGAGAACCAGACCCTAGAGAGAGATACAGAGAGGGAGAACCAAACCCTAGAGAGAGATACAGAGAGGGGAGAACCAGACCCTAAAGAGAGATACAGAGAGGGAGAACCAGACCCTAGAGAGAGATACACAGGGAGAACCAGACCGTGAGAGAGATACAGAGAGGGAGAACCAGTCCCTAGAGAGAGATACAGAGAGGGAGAACCAGACCCTAGAGAGAGATACAGAGAGGGAGAACCAGACCCTAGAGAGAGATACAGAGAGGGAGAACCAGACCCTAGAGAGAGATACAGAGAGGGAGAACCAGACCCTAGAGAGAGATACAGAGAGGGAGAACCAGACCCTAGAGAGAGATACAGAGAGGGTAGAACCAGATCGTAGAGAGAGATACAGAGAGGGAGAACCAGACCCTAGAGAGAGATACACAGGGAGAACCAGACCGTAGAGAGAGATACAGAGAGGGAGAACCAGACCCTAGAGAGAGATACAGAGAGGGTAGAACCTGACCCTAGAGAGAGATACAGAGAGGGAGAACCAGACCCTAGAGAGAGATACAGAGAGGGAGAACCAGACCCTAGAGAGAGATACAGAGAGGGTAGAACCAGATCCTAGAGAGAGATACAGAGAGGGAGAACCAGACCCTAGAGAGAGATACAGAGAGGGAGAACCAGACCCTAGAGAGAGATACAGAGAGGGTAGAACCTGACCCTAGAGAGAGATACAGAGAGGGAGAACCAGACCGTAGAGAGAGATACAGAGAGGGAGAACCAGACCCTAGAGAGAGATACAGAGAGGGAGAACCAGACAGAGAGGAGAACCAGACCCTAGAGAGAGATACAGAGAGGGAGAACCAGACCCTAGAGAGAGATACAGAGAGGGAGAACCAGACCCTAGAGAGAGATACAGCGAGGGAGAACCAGACCGTAGAGAGAGATACAGAGAGGGAGAACCAGACCGTAGAGAGAGATACAGAGGGGGAGAACCAGACCCTAGAGAGAGATACAGAGAGGGAGAACCAAACCCTAGAGAGAGATACAGAGAGGGAGAACCAGACCCTAAAGAGAGATACAGAGAGGGAGAACCAGACCCTAGAGAGAGATACACAGGGAGAACCAGACCGTAGAGAGAGATACAGAGAGGATAGAACCAGACCCTAGTGAGAGATACAGAGAGGGAGAACCAGTCCCTAGAGAGAGATACAGAGAGGGAGAACCAGACCCTAGAGAGAGATACAGAGAGGGTAGAACCTGACCCTAGAGAGAGATACAGAGAGGGAGAACCAGACCCTAGAGAGAGATACAGAGAGGGAGAACCAGACCCTAGAGAGAGATACAGAGAGGGTAGAACCAGACCCTAGAGAGAGATACAGAGAGGGAGAACCAGACCCTAGAGAGAGATACAGAGAGGGAGAACCAGACCCTAGAGAGAGATACAGAGAGGGTAGAACCTGACCCTAGAGAGAGATACAGAGAGGGTAGAACCTGACCCTAGAGAGAGATACAGAGAGGGAGAACCAGACCCTAGAGAGAGATACAGAGAGGGTAGAACCTGACCCTAGAGAGAGATACAGAGAGGGAGAACCAGACCCTAGAGAGAGATACAGAGAGGGAGAACCAGACCCTAGAGAGAGATACAGAGAGGGAAAACCAGACAGAGAGGGAGAACCAGACCCTAGAGAGAGATACAGAGAGGGAGAACCAGACCCTAGAGAGAGTTACAGAGAGGGAGAACCAGACCCTAGAGAGAGATACAGAGAGGGAGAACCAGACCCTAGAGAGAGATACAGAGAGGGAGAACCAGACCCTAGAGAGAGATACAGAGAGGGTAGAACCAGATCGTAGAGAGAGATACAGAGAGGGAGAACCAGACCCTAGAGAGAGATACACAGGGAGAACCAGACCGTAGAGAGAGATACAGAGAGGGAGAACCAGACCCTAGAGAGAGATACAGAGAGGGTAGAACCTGACCCTAGAGAGAGATACAGAGAGGGTGAACCAGACCCTAGAGAGAGATACAGAGAGGGAGAACCAGACCCTAGAGAGAGATACAGAGAGGGTAGAACCAGACCCTAGAGAGAGATACAGAGAGGGAGAACCAGACCCTAGAGAGAGATACAGAGAGGGAGAACCAGACCCTAGAGAGAGATACAGAGAGGGTAGAACCTGACCCTAGAGAGAGATACAGAGAGGGAGAACCAGACCGTAGAGAGAGATACAGAGAGGGAGAACCAGACCCTAGAGAGAGATACAGAGAGGGAGAACCAGACAGAGAGGAGAACCAGACCCTAGAGAGAGATACAGAGAGGGAGAACCAGACCCTAGAGAGAGATACAGCGAGGGAGAACCAGACCGTAGAGAGAGATACAGAGAGGGAGAACCAGACCGTAGAGAGAGATACAGAGGGGGAGAACCAGACCCTAGAGAGAGATACAGAGAGGGAGAACCAAACCCTAGAGAGAGATACAGAGAGGGAGAACCAGACCCTAAAGAGAGATACAGAGAGGGAGAACCAGACCCTAGAGAGAGATACACAGGGAGAACCAGACCGTAGAGAGAGATACAGAGAGGATAGAACCAGACCCTAGAGAGAGATACAGAGAGGGAGAACCAGTCCCTAGAGAGAGATACAGAGAGGGAGAACCAGACCCTAGAGAGAGATACAGAGAGGGTAGAACCTGACCCTAGAGAGAGATACAGAGATGGAGAACCAGACCCTAGAGAGAGATACAGAGAGGGAGAACCAGACCCTAGAGAGAGATACAGAGAGGGTAGAACCAGACCCTAGAGAGAGATACAGAGAGGGAGAACCAGACCCTAGAGAGAGATACAGAGAGGGAGAACCAGACCCTAGAGAGAGATACAGAGAGGGTAGAACCTGACCCTAGAGAGAGATACAGAGAGGGTAGAACCTGACCCTAGAGAGAGATACAGAGAGGGAGAACCAGACCCTAGAGAGAGATACAGAGAGGGTAGAACCTGACCCTAGAGAGAGATACAGAGAGGGAAAACCAGAAAGAGAGGGAGAACCAGACCCTAGAGAGAGATAAAGAGAGGGAGAACCAGACCCTAGAGAGAGATACAGAGAGGGTAGAACCTGACCCTAGAGAGAGATACAGAGAGGGAGAACCAGACCTTAGAGAGAGATACAGAGAGGGAGAACCAGACCCTAGAGAGAGATACACAGAGGGAGAACCAGACCCTAGAGAGAGATACAGAGAGGGAGAACCAGACCCTAGAGAGAGATACACAGAGGGAGAACCAGACCCTAGAGAGAGATACAGAGAGGGAGAACCAGACCCTAGAGAGAGATACAGCGAGGGAGAACCAGACCCTAGAGAGAGATACAGAGAGGGTAGAACCAGACCAGGAAACACAGAGGGACTTTGTCTCTGACTACGTCCATAAAGGATAAATAATCTGGGGACTCTAATCAACAGACGTAGCAGAACGTCGCCATTCAATAAACACATAGTTTTCAGGTAAAACCTTTGCCGTGGTTTTAGTGAAGGTATTTGATGAAATGATGAGATGATTGAATAGAACCTCTTTGATCTCCATCTAGACACTATGTTGTATTGTATTACAAGGGAGAAGCTAGTGATCCTCCATACCAAAACTATCCATCATTACAAACAGACCCTCGTCACTGTGTTGCCTAGGGTCGGGTTGATGACCTGAGACAGAGAGTGGGGGAGAGGTGGAGGGAGGGGGAGATGGAAAGAGGCATAGGGAGAGAGAGGGGGGAGAAGGGTGGAGCGA
>NC_059453.1:6705000-6755000 GCF_905237065.1 Salmo salar
ATACACTTACTCAAAATAATCTCCCACAAACCCAGGTGGGAAAAACAACCACTTAAATATGATCCCCAATTAGAGACAACGATGACCAGCTGCCTCTAATTGGAGATCATCCCCCCCAAAAAACATAGAAAAACAACAGCTAGAACCCCACATAGAAATACATAAACTAGACAAAATCCCAACATAGAAAAAAGAAACTAGAACCAACATAGACATAAATAAACTAGACAAAACCCTCTGTCACGCCCTGACCTACTCTACCATAGAAAAATAAAAGCTTTCTAAGGTCAGGACGTGACAGTGACTACTTGTATTTTACCTCAGGGTGGTCTGTAGTTAGAAAGAGATGTGGAGAACACTGTGACTCCGTGTGTTTCACCCCAGGGTGGTCTGTAGTTAGAAAGAGATGTGGAGAACACTGTGACTCCTTGTGTTTCACCTCAGGATGGTCTGTAGCTAGAGATGTAGAGAACACTGTGACTCCTTGTGTTTTACCTCAGGATGGTCTGTAGTTAGAAAGAGATGTAGAGAACACTGTGACTCCTTGTGTTTCACCTCAGGATGGTCTGTAGTTAGAGATGTAGAGAACACTGTGACTCCGTGTGTTTTACCTCAGGGTGGTCTGTAGTTAGAAAGAGATGTGGAGAACACTGTGACTCCTTGTGTTTCACCTCAGGATGGTCTGTAGCTAGAGATGTAGAGAACACTGTGACTCCTTGTGTTTTACCTCAGGATGGTCTGTAGTTAGAAAGAGATGTAGAGAACACTGTGACTCCTTGTGTTTCACCTCAGGATGGTCTGTAGTTAGAAAGAGATGTAGAGAACACTGTGACTCCTTGTGTTTTACCTCAGGATGGTCTGTAGTTAGAAAGAGATGTAGAGAACACTGTGACTCCTTGTGTTTTACCTCAGGATGGTGGGGGTTTGTGTTAGATGTCATTAGTACTAACACTATGATTAACAGTTTGCTCTTCACTTGCAGCAGACACTTTTATTGGCTGATTAATTGGCAGCCGTGTGTGTGTGTGTCTGCACGGTGTGTGTGTGTGTCTGCACGGTGTGTGTGTGTGTGTGTGTCTCTGTGTGTGTGTGTCTGTGTGTGTGTTTGTGTGTCTCTCTGTGTGTTTGTCTCTGTGTGTGTGTGTGTCACTATGTGTGTGTGTGTGTGTGTGTGTGTGTGTGTGTGTGTGTGTGTGTGTGTGTGTGTTTCGGTGTGTGTGTCTGTGTGTGTGTGTCTGTGTGTGTGTTTCTGTGTGTGTGTCTCTCTGTGTGTGTGTCTGTGTGTGTGTATCTGTGTGCCGTAGTGTTTAATCTCTTGTTGATCAGGAAGTCTGTCTGTCTTTTCAGCGTTCCCATCCGGAAGCATCTCACCTGTCTTTCCCAATATGCTCTCAGATGTGTCTGAGATGGGATACAACTACTCAATTACACTGGGAAAGATCTGGGTGGAAATTTCTGGGAATGTTTTTGGAGTTGAACACATTCAGTCCCATTCTGACACCCAGGTGGCGACATACATCTCTGCGTGCCTGCAGATATCTCAGCTTGGATGTTGTCCCACCACCTCAAGCTCAACCTCAACAAGACAGAGCTCCTCTTCTTTTAGACAGCCCGCTCCAATACCTCTCCATCACAGTTGAAAATTCAACAGTGTCTCTCCTCCCAGAGTGCAAAGGGCATTTTGCGTGACCCTGGACAAAACCCTGTCATTCTATGCAAATATCAAAGCAGTACACGCTCCTGCAGGTTCATGCTCTACAACATCCGTAGAGTACAACCCTATCTTACACAGGAAACGGCTCAGGTCCTAATCCAGGCACTTGTCCTCTCCCGTCTGGACTACTGCAACTCTGTGTTGGCTGGGCTCCCCGCTTGTGCCATCAAACCCCTGCAACTTATCCAGAAATGCCGCAGCCCACCTGGTGTTCAACCTCCCCAAGTTGTCTCATGTCACCCCGCTCCTCCACTCACTCCACTGGCTTCCAGTGGAAGCGCTCATCCACTTCAAGATCCGGGTGCTTTACCTACGGAGCAAGTAGATGAACTGCCCCTTCCTACCATCAGGCTCTGCTCAAACCCTGCAGCCCAACCCGAGCACTCCGTTTTGCCACCTCTGGTCTCTTGGCCCTCTCACCCCTACGGGAGTGGTCCTAGACTTGGCGCTCTGGTACCGCTTGCCGTGCGGTAGCAAAGAGAACAGTCTATGACTAGGGTAGCTTTAGTCTTTGACAATTTTTAGGACCTTCCTCTGACACTGCCTGGTATAGAGGTCCTGGATGACAGGAAGCTTGGCCCCAGTGATGTACTGGGTCGTTCGTACTACTCTCTGTAGTGCCTTGCGGCCGGAGGCCGAGCAGTTGCCATACCAGACAGTGATGCAACCAGTCAGGATGCTCTCGATGGTACAGCTGTAGAACCTTTTGAGGATCTGAGGATCCATGCCAAATCTTTTCAGTCTCCTGAGAGGGAATAGGCTTTGTTGTGCCCTCTTCACGACTGTCGTGGTGTGTTTGGACCATGTTAGTTTGTTGGTGATGTGGACACCAAGGAACTTGAAGCTCTCAACCTGCTCCACTGCAGCCCCGTCGATGAGAATGGGGGTGTGCTCGGTCCTCTTTTTCCTGTAGTCCACAATCATCTCCTTTGTCTTGATCACGTTGAGGGAGAGGTTGTTATCCTGTCACCACACGGCCAGGTCTCTGACCTAATCCCTATAGGCTGTCTCGTCATTGTCGGTGATCAGGCTTACCACTATTGTGTCAAACTTAATGATGGTGTTGGAGTCATGCCTGGCCACACAGTCATGAGTGAATAGGGAGTACAGGAGGGGACTGAGCAGGCACCCCTGAGGGGCCCCTGTGTTGAGGTTCAGCGTGGCGGATGAGTTGTTCAAATCAAATGTATTTATATAGCCCTTCTTACATCAGCTGATATCGCAAAGTGCTGTACAGAAACCCAGCCTAAAACCCCAAACAGCAAGCAATGCAGGTGTAGAAGCACGGTGGCTAGGAAAAACTCCCTAGAAAGGCCAAGACCTAGGAAGAAACCTAGAGAGGAACCAGGCTATGAGGAGTGGCCAGTCCTCTTCTGGCTGTGCCGGGTGGAGATTATAACAGCACATGGCCTAGATGTTCAAATGTTCATAAATGACCAGCATTGTCAAATAATAATAATCATAGTAGTTGTCGAGGGTGCAACAAGTCAGTAACACAAGAGTAAGTGTCAGTTGGCTTTTTCATAGCCGATCTTTGAGAGTATCTCTACCGCTCCTGCTGTCTCTAGAGAGTTGAAAACAGCAGGTCTGGGACAGGTAGCACGTCCAGTGAATAGGTCAGGGTTCCAGCAGGTCTAGGACAACAGGTCTGGGACAGGTAGCACGTCCGGTGAACAGGTCAGGGTTCCATAGCTGCAGGCAGAACAGTTGGAACTGGAGCAGCAGCACGGCCAGGTGAACTGGGGACAGCAAGGAGTCATCAAGCCAGGTAGTCCTGAGGCATGGTCCTTGTTACCTACCCTTACCACCTGGGGGCGGCCTGTCAGGAAGTCCAGGATCCAGTTGCAGAGGGAGGTGTTTAGTCCCAGGGTCCTTAGCTTATTGATGAGCTTTGAGGGCACTATGGTGTTGAACGCTGAGCTGTAGTCAATGAGTAGCATTCTCACATAGGTGTTCCTTTTGTCCAGGTGGGAAACGGCAGTGTGGAGTGATATAGAGATTGCATCATCTGTGGCTCTGTTAGGGTGGTATGCAAATTGGAGTGGGTCTAAGGTTTCTGGGATAATGGTGTTGATGTGAGCCATGACCAGCCTTTCAAAGCACTTCATGGCTACAGACGTGAGTGCTAAGGGTCAGTAGTCATTTAGGCAGGTTACCTTAGTGTTCTTGGGCACAGGCACTATGGTGGTCTGTTTAAAACATGTTGGTATTACAGACTCAGACAGGGAGAGGTTGAAAACGTCAATGAAGACACTTACCAGTTGGTCAGCGCATGCTCACAGTACACGTCTTGGTAATCCATCTGGCCCTGCGTCCTTGTGAATGTTGACCTGTTTAAAGGTCTTACTCACATCGGCTGCGGAGAGCGTGAACACACAGTCTTCCAGAACAGCTGGTGCTCTCATGCATGTTTCAGTGTTGTTTGCCTCATGCGAGCATAGAAGTTATTTAGCTCGTCTGATAGGCTCGTGTCACTGGGCAGCTCAGGGCTGTGCTTCCCTTTGTAGTCTGTAATGGTTTGCATGCCCTGCCACATCCGACGAGCGTCAGAGCCGGTGTAGTACGATTTGATCTTAGTCCTGTTTTGATGCTTTGCCTGTTTGATGGTTCGTCGGAGGGCATAGCGGGATTTCTTATAAGCTTCCGGGTTAGTGTCCCGCTCCTTGAAAGCGGCAGCTCTAGCCTTTTGCTTAGTGCGGATGTTGCCTGTAATCCATGGCTTCTGGTTGGGGTATGTGCGTATGGTCACTGTGGGGACGACATCATCGATGGGTCATCGATCTGCTTGCTATGTTGATGTATGTTCTATCCAGAGTGTTTCTATCAGTGTTTCTATCAGAGTGTTTCTATCAAAGTTTTTCTATCCAGAGTGTTTCTATCCAGAGTGTTTCTATCAGAGTGTTTCTATCCAGAGTGTTTCTGTCCAGAGTGTTTCTGTCCAGAGTGTTTCTATCAGAGAGTTGCTGTCCAGAGTGTTTCTATCAGTGTGTTTCTATCAGAGTGTTTCTATCCAGAGTGTTTCTATCAGAGTGTTTCTATCTCTCTCTCTCTCTGTGTGTGTGTTAATACTGCTGTAGCTAGGGTGTGTAGGTAGACAGAGAGCAATAGTAACAGACAGACTGCTCAGCAGTATCAATATTATCAGTATTAGCTGTGTTGTTTATTATGATGGTGGTGCTGAAAGCTTGGCAGAAGACAGAGACCAACTAATACAGCTGAAATAACACACACACACACACACACACACACACACACACACACACACACACACACACACACACACACACACACACACACACACACACACACACACACACACACACACACACACAGACAGAGCCAGGTTGCTCAAGACTTTGAAATTGGACACCAGAGGCAACAGTGATCGCTATTACAATCAAGTAGGCTTCAGCACTCGGCAGTGCCGTTCTGTGAGCTTGTGTGGCCTACCACTTCTCGGCTGAGCAGTTGTTGCTCCTAGACGTTTCCACTTCACAATAACAGCACTTACAGTTGACCGGGGCAGCTCTAGCAGGGCAGAAAAGTGACGAACTGACTTGTTGGAAAGGTGCCATCCTATGACGTTGCCATGTTGAAAGTCACTGAGCTCTTCCAATGTTTGTCTATGGCGATTGCATGGCAGTGTGCTCGATTTTATACACCCGTCAGCAAAGAGTGTGGCTGAAATAGCAAAATCCACTAATCTGAAGGGGTGTCCACATACTGTTGTGTGTATAGTGTATAGAAGATGGAACGAAGCTCCCTCTCTCTTTACTCTGTAGGCTCTCTTTCCTGTTTATCATGTTTGATTAAACTCCTCTCTCCTCTTCACATGTTCTGTCCTGTCATGCCCTCTCGTCAGGAGGGAGCGAGGGAGGGAGGGAGCGAGGAGGGGGATGGAGAGAGGGAGGAGGGATAGAGGGAGAGAGGAAGGGTGGGAGGGAGCGAGGAGGGGGATGGAGAGAGGGAGGAGGGAGAGAGGGAGAGAGGAAGGGTGGGAGGGAGCGAGGAGGGGGATGGAGAGAGGGAGGAGGGAGAAAGGGAGGAGGGGGATGGAGGGAGGGAGGGAGGAGGGAGAGAGGGAGGATGGGAGGGAGCGAGGAGGGGGATGGAGAGAGGGAGGAGGGAGAGAGGGAGAGAGGAAGGGTGGGAGGGAGCGAGGAGGGGGATGGAGAGAGGGAGGAGGGAGAGAGGGAGGATGGGAGGGAGCGAGCGAGGAGGGGATGGAGAGAGGGAGGAGGGAGAAAGGGAGGGTGGGAGGGAGCGAGGAGGGGGATGGAGAGAGGGAGGAGGGAGAAAGGGAGAGAGGGAGGAGGGAGAGAGGGAGGAGGGAGGAAGGGAGAGAGGGTGGGAGGGAGCGAGGAGGGGATGGAGAGAGGGAGGAGGGAGAGAGGGAGGAGGGAGAGGGAGGAGGGAGAGAGGGATACAGTTAAGTTAAGAGGCCAAGGATTTGGAGGGAATATGTTTGGATGCAATGAGGGAATGAGAGATTAAATGAGAGCGAGAGATGAGGGGGAATGAAAGATAGAGAACGAGAGAAAGAATGAGAGAGAGAGAGAGAGAGAGAGAGAGAGAGAGAGAGAGATGAGTGGAGAGAAAGAGAGAGAGAGATGAGTGGAGAGAGAGAGATTTTAGGGAATGAGGGATACAGATTTGGGGGAATGAGTATAGCAAAGCCCCTCTGCTCCGTTTGCCAGGACACAGAAACACACACACACACACACACACACACACACACACACACACACACACACACACACACACACACACACACACACACACACACACACACACACACACACACACATGCTACAACACACCTAAGGTTGCTAACTGGTTGGTTGATAATGTAATACCTTCATGTAGCCTACACTTGTACGTTTCCCTGAAACATTATTTAGCTTTAGGATCCCAACCTTATGTTTCTTCTCCTTCCATTGTTCTGTTGAGACAGGAGCATTATGGTGTTCAGAGGTCTACAACACTGTTGAGACAGGAGCATTATAGTGTTCAGAGGACTATAACACTGTTGAGACAGGAGCATTATGGTGTTTAGAGGACTACAACACTGTTATGGTGTTCAGAGGACTACAACACTGTTGAGACAGGAGCATTATGGTGTTCAGAGGCCTACAACACTGTTGAGACAGGAGCATTATAGTGTTCAGAGGACTATAACACTGTTGAGACAGGAGCATTATAGTGTTCAGAGGACTATAACACTGTTGAGACAGGAGCATTATAGTGTTCAGAGGACTACAACACTGTTGAGACAGGAGCATTATAGTGTTCAGAGGACTATAACACTGTTGAGACAGGAGCATTATAGTGTTCAGAGGACTATAACACTGTTGAGACAGGAGCATTATAGTGTTCAGAGGACTATAACACTGTTGAGACAGGAGCATTATGGTGTTCAGAGGACTACAACACTGTTGAGACAGGAGCATTATAGTATTCAGAGGACTACAACACTGTTGAGACAGGAGCATTATGGTGTTCAGAGACAACACTGTTGAGACAGGAGCATTATGGTGTTCAGAGACAACACTTTTGAGACAGGAGCATTATAGTGTTCAGAGGACTACAACACTGTTGAGACAGGAGCATTATAGTGTTCAGAGGACTACAACACTGTTGAGACAGGAGCATTATGGTGTTCAGAGGGCAACACTGTTGAGACAGGAGCATTATGGTGTTCAGAGGACTACACTGTTGAGACAGGAGCATTATGGTGTTCAGAGGACTACAACACTGTTATGGTGTTCAGAGGACTACAACACTGTTGAGACAGGAGCATTATGGTGTTCAGAGGAATACAACACTGTTGAGACAGGAGCATTATGGTGTTCAGAGACAACACTGTTGAGACAGGAGCATTATGGTGTTCAGAGGACTACAACACTATTGAGACAGGAACATTATGGTGTTCACAGGACTATAACACTGTTGAGACAGGAGCATTATGGTGTTTAGAGGACTACAACACTGTTATGGTGTTCAGAGGACTACAACACTGTTGAGACAGGAGCATTATGGTGTTCAGAGGAATACAACACTGTTGAGACAGGAGCATTATGGTGTTCAGAGACAACACTGTTGAGACAGGAGCATTATGGTGTTCAGAGGACTACAACACTGTTGAGACAGGAGCATTATGGTGTTCAGAGGAATACAACACTGTTGAGACAGGAGCATTATGGTGTTCAGAGACAACACTGTTGAGACAGGAGCATTATGGTGTTCAGAGGACTACAACACTGTTGAGACAGGAGCATTATGGTGTTCAGAGGACTATAACACTGTTGAGACAGGAGCATTATGGTGTTCAGAGACAACACTGTTGAGACAGGAGCATTATGGTGTTCAGAGACAACACTGTTGAGACAGGAGCATTATAGTGTTTAGAGACAACACTGTTGAGACAGGAGCATTATGGTGTTCAAAGGAATATAACACTGTTGAGACAGGAGCATTATGGTGTTCAGAGGACTATAACACTGTTGAGACAGGAGCATTATGGTGTTCAGAGGACTATAACACTGTTGAGACAGGAGCATTATGGTGTTCAGAGGACTATAACACTGTTGAGACAGGAGCATTATGGTGTTCAGAGGACTACAACCGACAGACCGAAACAGAGGAATTGTGTTTAGCTGACACACATCCAGAAGGATCATATAACATCTGAAATGGTAGCTAACCTCCCACCCTCTACCCCTATCAGGGCCAGGCAGCTGCACCATTCTGTCTGAGAGGGAGGAACTAGGGAGGAGCTATTCATTCTTAGCACACGGATCCCATTACCGGGATCAAAATCGACAACATCCGGTGAAGCTGGAGCGCGCCAAATTCAAATTACAAAATTGTAATATTAAACATTCATGAACATACAAGTGTCCTACATCATTTAAAAGCTTAACTTCTTGTTAATCCAACTGCGTTGTCAGATTTCAAAAAGCATTTACGGCGAAAGCATACCATGCGATTATCTGAGGACAGCGAGAAAAGCCCCAGGGCCCTGATGCAGTATAATAATAGAATGTACCCAGATGGATTATTATCTACAGCAACAAGACTCTCCTCATACAGCATGTACCCAGATGGATTATTATCTACAGCAACAAGACTCTCCTCATACAGCATATACCCAGATGGATTATTATCTACAGCAACAAGACTCTCCTCATACAGCATGTAACCAGATGGATTATTATCTACAGCAACAAGACTCTCCTCATACAGCATGTACCCAGATGGATTATTATCTACAGCAACAAGACTCTCCTCATACAGCATGTACCCAGATGGATTATTATCTACAGCAACAAGACTCTCCTCATACAGCATGTACCCAGATGGATTATTATCTACAGCAACAAGACTCTCCTCATACAGCATGTACCCAGATGGATTATTATCTACAGCAACAAGACTCTCCTCATACAGCATATACCCAGATGGATTATTATCTACAGCAACAAGACTCTCCTCATACAGCATGTACCCAGATGGATTATTATCTACAGCAACAAGACTCTCCTCATACAGCATGTACCCAGATGGATTATTATCTACAGCAACAAGACTCTCCTCATACAGCATGTACCCAGATGGATTATTATCTACAGCAACAAGACTCTCCTCATACAGCATGTACCCAGATGGATTATTATCTACAGCAACAAGACTCTCCTCATACAGCATGTACCCAGATGGATTATTATCTACAGCAACAAGACTCTCCTCATACAGCATGTACCCAGATGGATTATTATTATACAGCAACAAGACTCTCCTCATACAGCATGTACCCAGATGGATTATTATCTACAGCAACAAGACTCTCCTCATACAGCATGGACCCAGATGGATTATTATTATACAGCAACAAGGCTCTCCTCATACAGCATGTACCCAGATGGATTATTATCTACAGCAACAAGACTCTCCTCATACAGCATGTACCCAGATGGATTATTATAGTAACTTTTAGCTGCAATGACTTCAACTAAACACTTCCTGTAGTTGATGATCAGTCTCTCACATCTCTGTGAAGGAATCTTGTCCCAATCTTCCATGCAGAATTTCTATAACTCATCAACATTTGTGGGTTTTCAAGCATTTACTGCTTGTTTCAAGTCCTGCCACAACATCTCCATTGGGATTAGGTCTGGACTTTGACTAGGCCATTCCAAACCTTCAAATGTGTTGCTTTTCAGCCATTTTCATGTCGACTTGATTGTGTGTTTTGGATCATTTTCTTGCTGCGTGGGCCAGCTTCAGCTCAGACAGATGACCTGACCTTCTCCTGTAGAATTCTCTGATACAGAGCAGAATTCATGGTTCCTTCTATCAAGGAAAGTCGTCCAGGTCCTGAGGCAGCAAAACATCCCCGAACCATCACACTACCACCACCATGGTGGACCGTTGGTATGAGGTTCTGACTGTGGTATGCAGTGTTTGGTGTTCTCCAGGCATAATGGGACCCATGTCGTCTAGAAAAGTGGACTCAAGTTTTCCAAAAAACACCTGGAAACACCTGGATGATCATCAAGACTCTTGGAAGAATGTTCTATGGACAGATGACTCAGAAGTCTAACTTTCTATAGTAGTATGTGTGGAGTACAGAGATAGTAGTCATTACAACCATCATGTTAACCAATATTAACTTTCTATAGTAGTATGTGTGGAGTACAGAGACAGTAGTCATTACAACCATCATGTTAACCAATATTAACTTTCTATAGTAGTATGTGTGGAGTACAGAGACAGTAGTCATTACAACCATCATGTTAACCAATATTAACTTTCTATAGTAGTATGTGTGGAGTACAGAGACAGTAGTCATGTTAACCAGTACTACTGATAAGAGGCCGTCTGCGTCACTAAGGTCCTTACTGATGAATGGTATCTGTTCCAGGTGCGTAGGAGTCAAGATAAGAATAGTGTTGAATATGGTCCAATGCTGTCCAACACTGTCCAACACTGTCCAACGCTGTCCAACACTGTCCAACGCTGTCCAACGCTGTCCAACGCTGTCCAACACTGTCCAACGCTGTCCAACACTGTCCAACGCTGTCCAACGCTGTCCAACGCTGTCCAACACTGTCCAACGCTGTCCAACACTGTCCAACACTGTCGAACTGTCCAAATAGTTTTGGGTGCGGGACTCCATCTCAACCAGTATTATTGAACACAGAGTGAGTCCATGCAACTTATTATGTGACTTGTTAAGCACATTTAGACTCCTGAACTTATTTAGGCGTTTCTATAAGAAAGGGGTTGAATACTTATTGACTCAAGACATTTCAGATTTTCATTTTTAATTAATAATAAATAAAACAATTCTACAAACAAAATTCCACTTTGCCATTACGCGGTATTGTGTGTAGCTCAATGACACAAAATCTAAATGTAATCTATTTTAAAATCAGGCTGTTACATAACAACATGTGGAACAAGTAAAGGGCTGTGAACAGGGCATTGTATGTCCAGTGGTAGATCCATCTGACAGCCTCCTAGATGAAATCACCTCTACAGAAACATCCCTGTTTTACATTATATTACCTCCCCCCAAGGTGATTTATTTGGGGTTAAATGGTCTCCTCCCTTCTCCTCTCCTCTCTTCTCTCTTCTCCTCCCTTCTCCTCTCCTCTCTTCTCTCTTCTCCTCCTCTCTCCTCTTCCATGTTTATATTCCATCTCTCTCTCTCCTCTTCCATGTTTATATTCCATATCTCTCTCTCCTCTTCCATGTTTATATTCCATCTCTCTCTCTCCTCTTCCATGTTTATATTCCATCTCTCTCTCTCCTCTTCCATGTTTATATTCCATATCTCTCTCTCCTCTTCCATGTTTATATTCCATCTCTCTCTCTCCTCTTCCATGTTTATATTCCATATCTCTCTCTCCTCTTCCATGTTTATATTCCATATCTCTCTCTCCTTCACCTTACTCTTTTCTTTCCTCTTATCTGTCTTTCTCTTTCTCTCCTCTCCTCTCCCTTTCCCCTCCTCTTCTCCTTCTCTCTCTTTTTATCTGTCTGTCACTCTCCTGTCTCTTTCTCTCATTGTAACAGTGTTAAGTTCTAGAAGGAAGATGACGAAAGAGAGGTAGCAGCATAGAGACACAGAGAGAGAGAGATAAAGGGAGAGAGAGAGAGAGAGAGAGAGAGAGAGAGAGATAAAGGGAGAGATAGAGAGAGAGAGAGAGAGAGAGAGAGAGAGAGAGAGAGAGAGAGAGTACAATTTGACATTCCCTTTGTGTAGAGGGGTTTTGTGTTACTTTTTATGCATTGTTGTTGGAGCTTTCCCTCCCTCCCTCCCTCCCTCCCTCCCTCCCTCCCTCCCTCCCTCCCTCCCTCCCTCCCTCCCTCCCTCCCTCCCTCCCTCCCTCCTCTCAAAACCTCCCTCCCTCTCTAAACCTCCCTCCCTCTCTAAACCTCCCTCTCTCCCTAAACCTCCCTCTCTCCCTAAACCTCCCTCTTTAAGTCTCCCTTCATATCTAAACCTCCCTCTCACGCTAAACCTCCCTCTCTACACCTCCCTCCCTCTCTAAATCTCCCTCCTTCCCTCTCTAAACCTTCATACCCTTCTAAATCTCCATCCCACTCTACACCTCCCTCTCTCTCTAAACCTCCATCCCTCTCTAAACCTCCCTCCCCCTCTCTCTAACCTCCCACCCTCTCCAAACCTCCCTCCCTCTCTAAACCTCCCTCCCCCTCTTTAAACCTCCCTCCCTCTCTAAACCTCCCTCCTAAACCTCCCTCCCTCTCTAAACCTCACTCGCTCCCTCTCTAACTCTCCCGCCCTCCCTCCCTCTCTAAACCTCCCGCCCTCCCTCCCTCTTTAAACCTCCCCCCTCTCTCTCTACTCCCCTCCCTCTCCAAACCTCCCTCCCTCTCTAAACCTCCCTCCCTCTCTAAACCTCCCTCCCTTTCCAAATCTCCCTCCCTCTCTAAACCTCCCCCTCCCTCTCCAAATCTCCCTCCCTCTCTAAACCTCCCTCCCTCCCCCTCTAAACTCCCTCCCTTTCTAAACCTCCCTCCCTCTCTAAACCTCTCTCCCACCCTCTCTAAACCTCCCTCCCTCCCTCCCTCCCTCCCTCCCTCCCTCCCTCCCTCCCTCCCTCCCTCCCTCCCTCCCTCCCTCCCTCCTCCCTCTCTAAACCTCCTTCACTCTCTAAACCTCCCTCCCTCCCTCTCTAAACCTCCCTCCCTCCCACTCTAAACCTCCCTCCCTCTCTAAACCTCCCTCCCTCTCTAAATCGCCCTCCCTCCCTCTCTAAATCTCCATCCCTCCCTCTCTAAATCTCCCCCCCCTCCCTCTCTGAACCTCCCTCCCTCCCTCTCTAAACCTCCCTCCCTCTCTAAACCTCCCTCTCTAAACCTCCCTCCCTCCCTCCCTCTCTAAATCTCCCTCCCTCCCTCTCTGAACCTCCCTCCCTCCCTCTCTAAACCTCCCTCCCTCCCTCTCTAAATCTCCCTCCCTCCCTCTCTAAATCTCCCTCCCCCCTCTCTGAATCTCCCTCCCTCCCTCTCTAAACCTCCCTCCCTCCCTCCCTCCCTCCCTCTCTAAATCTCCCACCCTCCCTCTCTGAACCTCCCTCCCTCTCTAAATCGCCCTCCCTCCCTCTCTAAATCTCCCTCCCTCCTCTCTAAATCTCCCTCCCTCCCTCTCTGAACCTCCCTCCCTCCCTCCCTCCCTCCCTCCCTCCCTCCCTCCCTCCCTCCCTCCCTCCCTCCCTCCCTCCCTCCCTCTCTAAACCTCCCTCCCTCCCTCTCTAATCCTCCCTCCCTCCCTCTCTAAATCTCCCTCCCTCCCTCTCTGAACCTCCCTCCCTCTCTAAATCGCCCTCCCTCCCTCTCTAAAGCTCCCTCCCTCCCTCTCTAAACCTCCCTCCCTCCCTCTCTAAATCTCCCTCCCTCTCTAAATCTCCCTCCCTCCCTCCCTCTCTAAACCTCCCTCCCTCCCTCCCTCCCTCTCTAAATCTCCCTCCCTCCCTCTCTGAACCTCCCTCCCTCCCTCTCTAAATCTCCCTCCCTCTCTGAACCTCCCTCCCTCTCTAAACCTCCCTCCCTCCCTCTCTAAACCTCCCTCCCTCCCTCTCTAAACCTCCCTCCCTCTCTAAACCTCCCTCCCTCCCTCTCTAAATCGCCCTCCCTCCCTCTCTCAATCGCCCTCCCTCCCTCTCTAAATCTCCCTCCCTCCCTCTCTGAACCTCCCTCCCTCTCAAACTCCTCCCTCCCTCTCTAAACCTCCCTCCCTCTCTAAATCGCCCTCCCTCCCTCTCTAAATCTCCCTCCCTCCCTCTCTGAACCTCCCTCCCTCCCTCTCTAAACCTCCCTCCCTCCCTCTCTAAATCTCCCTCCCTCCCTCCCTCCCTCTCTAAATCTCCATCCCTCCCTCTCTAAATCACCCCTTCCTCCCTCTTTGAACCTCCCTCCCTCCCTCTCTAAACCTCCCTCCCTCCCCTCTCTAAATCTCCCTCCCTCCCTCCCTCCCTCCCTCCCTCTCTAAACCTCCCTCCCTCCCTCTCTGAACCTCCCTCCCTCCCTCTCTAAATCTCCATCCCTCCCTCCCTCCTGCCTCCCTCCCTCCCTCCCTCCCTCCCTCCCTCCCTCCCTCCCTCCCTCCCTCCCTCCCTCCCTCCCTCCCTCTCTAAACCTCCCTCCCTCCCTCTCTAAACCTCCCTCCCTCCCTCTCTAAATCTCCCTCCCTCCCTCCCTCCCTCCCTCCCTCCCTCCCTCCCTCCCTCTCTAAACCTCCCTCCCTCCCTCTCTGAACCTCCCTCCCTCCCTCTCTAAATCTCCATCCCTCCCTCCCTGCCTCCCTCCCTCCCTCCCTCCCTCCCTCCCTCCTCCCTCCCTCCCTCCCTCCCTCCCTCTCTAAACCTCCCTCCCTCCCTCTCTGAACCTCCCTCCCTCCCTCTCTAAATCTCCCCTCCCTCCCTCTCTGAACCTCCCACCCTCCCTCCCTCTCCAAAACCTCCCTCCCTCCCTCTCTAAACCTCCCTCCCTCCCTCTCTGAACCTCCCTCCCTCTCTAAACCTCCCTCCCTCTCTAAACCTCCCTCCCTCCCTCTCTAAATCTCCCTCCCTCTCTAAATCTCCCTCCCTCCCTCTCTGAACCTCCCTCCCTCCCTCTCTAAACCTCCCTCCCTCCCTCTCTGAACCTCCCTCCCTCCCTCTCTAAATCTCCCTCCCTCTCTAAACCTCCCTCCCTCTCTAAACCTCCCTCCCTCTCCTAAATCGCCCTCCCTCCCTCTCTAAATCTCCCTCCCTCCCTCTCTGAACCTCCCTCCCTCCCTCTCTAAACCTCCCTCCCTCCCTCTCTAAATCTCCCTCCCTCCCTCTCTAAATCTCCATCCCTCCCTCTCTAAATCTCCCTCCCTCCCCTCTCTGAATCGCCCTCCCTCCCTCTCTAAACCTCCCTCCCTCCCTCCCTCTCTAAACCTCCCTCCCTCCCTCCCTCTCTGAACCTCCCTCCCTCTCTAAACGTCCCTCCCTCCCTCTCTTTAAATCTCCCTCCCTCCCTCTCTAAATCTCCCTCCCTCCCTCTCTGAACCTCCCTCCCTCCCTCTAAAAACCTCCCTCCCTCCCTCTCTAAATCTCCCTCCCTCCCTCTCTGAACTTCCCTCCTCTCTAAATCGCCCTCCCTCCCTCTCTAAATCTCCCTCCCTCCCTCTCTAAACCTCCCTCCCTCCCTCCCTCTCTAAATCTCCCTCCCTCCCCTCGCTAAATCTCCCTCCCTCCCTCTCTGAACCGCCCTCCCTCCCTCTCTAAACCTCCCTCCCTCCCTCTCTAAATCTCCCTCCCTTTCTAAACCTCCCTCCCTCTCTAAACCTCTCTCCCACCCTCTCTAAACCTCCTCTCCCTCCCTCCCTCCCTCCCTCCCTCCCTCCCTCCCTCCTCCCTCCTCCCTCCCTCCCCTCCTCCCTCCCTCCTCCCTCCCTCCCTCCCTCCCTCCCTCCCTCCCTCTCTAAACCTCCTTCACTCTCTAAACCTCCCTCCCTCTCTAAACCTCCCTCCCTCCCACTCTAAACCTCCCTCCCTCTCTAAACCTCCCTCCCTCCCTCTCTAAATCGCCCTCCCTCCCTCTCTAAATCGCCCTCCCTCCCTCTCTAAATCTCCCTCCCTCCCTCTCTGAACCTCCCTCCCTCTCTAAACCTCCCTCCCTCCCTCTCTAAACCTCCCTCCCTCTCTAAATCGCCTCCCTCCCTCTCTAAAACTCCATCCCTCCCTCTCTAAAACTCCCTCCCTCCCTCTCTGAACCTCCCTCCCTCCCTCTCTAAACCTCCCTCCCTCCCTCTCTAAATCTCCCTCCCTCCCTCTCTAAATCTCCCTCCCCCCTCTCTGAATCTCCCTCCCTCCCTCTCTAAACCTCCCTCCCTCCCTCCCTCTCTAAATCTCCCACCCTCCCTCTCTGAACCTCCCTCCCTCTCTAAATCGCCCTCCCTCCCTCTCTAAATCTCCCTCCCTCCTCTCTAAATCTCCCTCCCTCCCTCTCTGAACCTCCCTCCCTCCCTCCCTCCCTCCCTCTCTAAACCTCCCTCCCTCCCTCTCTGATCCTCCCTCCCTCCCTCTCTAAATCTCCCTCCCTCCCTCTCTGAACCTCCCTCCCTCTCTAAATCGCCCTCCCTCCCTCTCTAAAGCTCCCTCCCTCCCTCTCTAAACCTCCCTCCCTCCCTCTCTAAATCTCCCTCCCTCTCTAAACCTCCCTCCCTCCCTCCCTCTCTGAACCTCCCTCCCTCCCTCTCTAAATCTCCCTCCCTCCCTCTCTGAACCTCCCTCCCTCCCTCTCTAAATCTCCCTCCCTCTCTGAACCTCCCTCCCTCTCTAAACCTCCATCCCTAAACCTCCCTCCCTCCCTCTCTAAACCTCCCTCCCTCCCTCTCTAAACCTCCCTCCCTCTCTAAACCTCCCTCCCTCCCTCTCTAAATCGCCCTCCCTCCCTCTCTCAATCGCCCTCCCTCCCTCTCTAAATCTCCCTCCCTCCCTCTCTGAACCTCCCTCCCTCTCAAATCCTCCCTCCCTCTCTAAACCTCCCTCCCTCTCTAAATCGCCCTCCCTCCCTCTCTAAATCTCCCTCCCTCCCTCTCTGAACCTCCCTCCCTCCCTCTCTGAACCTCCCTCCCTCCCTCTCTAAACCTCCCTCCCTCCCTCTCTAAACCTCCCTCCCTCCCTCTCTAAATCTCCCTCCCTCCCTCCCTCCCTCTCTAAATCTCCATCCCTCCCTCTCTAAATCACCCTTCCTCCCTCCCTCCCTCCCTCCCTCCCTCCCTCCCTCCCTCCCTCCCTCCCTCTCTAAACCTCCTTCACTCTCTAAACCTCCCTCCCTCTCTAAACCTCCCTCCCTCCCACTCTAAACCTCCCTCCCTCTCTAAACCTCCCTCCCTCCCTCTCTAAATCGCCCTCCCTCCCTCTCTCTTTAAATCGCCCTCCCTCCCTCTCTAAATCTCCCTCCCTCCCTCTCTGAACCTCCCTCCCTCTCTAAACCTCCCTCCCTCCCTCTC
Organism: Salmo salar; assembly: GCF_905237065.1. Lineage (NCBI taxonomy): Eukaryota > Metazoa > Chordata > Actinopteri > Salmoniformes > Salmonidae > Salmo > Salmo salar. The sequence goes on from NC_059453.1 coordinate 6,722,229, forward strand.
TAAACCTCCCTCCCTCTCTAAATCGCCCTCCCTCCCTCTCTAAAACTCCATCCCTCCCTCTCTAAATCTCCCCTGAACCTCCCTCCCTCCCTCTCTAAACCTCCCTCCCTCTCTAAACCTCCCTCTCTAAACCTCCCTCCCTCCCTCCCTCTCTAAATCTCCCTCCCTCCCTCTCTGAACCTCCCTCCCTCCCTCTCTAAACCTCCCTCCCTCCCTCTCTAAATCTCCCTCCCTCCCTCTCTAAATCTCCCTCCCCCTCTCTGAATCTCCCTCCCTCCCTCTCTAAACCTCCCTCCCTCCCTCCCTCTCTAAATCTCCCACCCTCCCTCTCTGAACCTCCCTCCCTCTCTAAATCGCCCTCCCTCCCTCTCTAAATCTCCCTCCCTCCTCTCTAAATCTCCCTCCCTCCCTCTCTGAACCTCCCTCCCTCCCTCCCTCCCTCCCTCTCTAAACCTCCCTCCCTCCCTCTCTGATCCTCCCTCCCTCCCTCTCTAAATCTCCCTCCCTCCCTCTCTGAACCTCCCTCCCTCTCTAAATCGCCCTCCCTCCCTCTCTAAAGCTCCCTCCCTCCCTCTCTAAACCTCCCTCCCTCCCTCTCTAAATCTCCCTCCCTCTCTAAACCTCCCTCCCTCCCTCCCTCTCTGAACCTCCCTCCCTCCCTCTCTAAATCTCCCTCCCTCCCTCTCTGAACCTCCCTCCCTCCCTCTCTAAATCTCCCTCCCTCTCTGAACCTCCCTCCCTCTCTAAACCTCCATCCCTCTAAACCTCCCTCCCTCCCTCTCTAAACCTCCCTCCCTCCCTCTCTAAACCTCCCTCCCTCTCTAAACCTCCCTCCCTCCCTCTCTAAATCGCCCTCCCTCCCTCTCTCAATCGCCCTCCCTCCCTCTCTAAATCTCCCTCCCTCCCTCTCTGAACCTCCCTCCCTCTCAAATCCTCCCTCCCTCTCTAAACCTCCCTCCCTCTCTAAATCGCCCTCCCTCCCTCTCTAAATCTCCCTCCCTCCCTCTCTGAACCTCCCTCCCTCCCTCTCTGAACCTCCCTCCCTCCCTCTCTAAACCTCCCTCCCTCCCTCTCTAAACCTCCCTCCCTCCCTCTCTAAATCTCCCTCCCTCCCTCCCTCCCTCTCTAAATCTCCATCCCTCCCTCTCTAAATCACCCTTCCTCCCTCTCTGAACCTCCCTCCCTCCCTCTCTAAACCTCCCTCCCTCCTCTCTAAATCTCCCTCCCTCCTCCCTCCCTCCCTCCCTCCCTCCCTCCCTCCCTCCCACCCTCCCTCTCTGAACCTCCCTCCTCCCTCCCTCTCTAAATCTCCCTCCCTCCCTCCCTCCCTCCCTCCCTCCTCCTCCCTCCCTCCCTCCCTCCCTCCCTCCCTCCCTCCCTCCCTCTCTAAACCTCCCTCCCTCCCTCTCTAAACCTCCCTCCCTCCCTCTCTAAATCTCCCTCCCTCCCTCTCTGAACCTCCCTCCCTCTCTAAACCTCCCTCCCTCTCTAAATCGCCCTCCCTCCCTCTCTAAATCGCCCTCCCTCCCTCTCTAAATCTCCCTCCCTCCCTCTCTGAACCTCTCTCCCTCTCTAAACCTCCCTCCCTCCCTCTCTAAACCTCCCTCCCTCTCTAAATCTCCCTCCCTCCCTCTCTGAACCTCCCTCCCTCCCTCTCTAAACCTCCCTCCCTCCCTCTCTGAACCTCCCTCCCTCCCTCTCTAAATCTCCCTCCCTCCCTCTCTGAACCTCCCTCCTCCCTCCCTCTCTAAATCTCCCTCCCTCCCTCTCTGAACCTCCCTCCCTCCCTCCCTCTCTAAACCTCCCACCCTCCCTCCCTCTCTAAACCTCCCTTCCTCCCTCTCTAAACCTCCCTCCCTCCCTCTCTAAACCTCCCTCCCTCCCTCTCTAAATTGCCCTCCCTCCCTCTCTAAATCGACCTCCCTCCCTCTCTAAATCTCCCTCCCTCCCTCTCTGAACCTCCCTCCCTCCCTCTCTGAACCTCCCTCCCTCTCTAAACCTCCCTCCCTCTCTAAACCTCCCTCCCTCTCTAAATCGCCCTCCCTCCCTCTCTAAATCTCCCTCCCTCCCTCTCTGAACCTCCCTCCCTCCCTCTCTAAACCTCCCTCCCTCCCTCTCTAAATCTCCCTCCCTCCCTCCCTCTCTAAATCTCCATCCCTCCCTCTCTAAATCTCCCTCCCTCCCTCTCTGAATCTCCCTCCCTCCCTCTCTAAACCTCCCTCCCTCCCTCCCTCTCTAAACCTCCCTCCCTCCCTCCCTCTCTGAACCTCCCTCCCTCTCTAAACCTCCCTCCCTCCCTCTCTAAATCTCCCTCCCTCCCTCTCTAAATCTCCCTCCCTCCCTCTCTGAACCTCCCTCCCTCCCTCTCTAAACCTCCCTCCCTCCCTCTCTAAATCTCCCTCCCTCCCTCTCTGAACTTCCCTCCCTCTCTAAATCACCCTCCCTCCCTCTCTAAATCTCCCTCCCTCCCTCTCTAAACCTCCCTCCCTCCCTCTCTAAATCTCCCTCCCTCCCTCTCTAAATCTCCCTCCCTCCCTCTCTGAACCGCCCTCCCTCCCTCTCTAAACCTCCCTCCCTCCCTCTCTAAATCGCCCTCCCTCCCTCTCTAAATCTCCCTCCCTCCCTCCCTCTCTAAATCTCCCTCCCTCCCTCTCTAAGTCTCCCTCCCTCTCTAAACTCCCTCCCTCCCTCTCTGAACCTCCCTCCCTCCCTCCCTCTCTAAACCTCCCTCCCTCCCTCTCTGAACCTCCCTCCCTCCCTCTCTGAACCTCCCTCCCTCCCTCTCTAAATCTCCCTCCCTCTCTGAACCTCCCTCCTCTCTAAACCTCCCTCCCTCCCTCCCTCTCTAAACCTCCCTCCCTCCCTCTCTAAACCTCCCTCCCTCCCTCTCTAAACCTCCCTCCCTCCCTCTCTAAACCTCCCTCCCTCCCTCTCTAAATCGCCCTCCCTCCCTCTCTAAACCGCCCTCCCTCCCTCTCTAAACCTCCCTCCCTCCCTCTCTGAACCTCCCTCCCTAACCCTCCAACCTAATCAGTTTTAGTCAGTGGTGCATAGGGCTCTTACGCATTGTGTGTTTTTGTATATACTAGCATAACGTTATCTGTTTCTGTGTGTGTGTGTGTGTGTGTGTGTGTGTGTGTGTGTGTGTGTGTGTGTGTGTGTGTGTGTGTGTGTGTGTGTGTGTGTGTGTGTGTGTGTGTTTTATCTCTGTATTTTAGTGTGTTATACTGTTTGTGTATGCCGAAGAAAAATATCCACCCAATCCAAAATAACTCCTATCCTTTTTCCTGAGCCTGAATGGAGAGATAGAGAAGTATATTATAGTTTTACTATATTTTGGTGATGTGTGTCTGTTCCACAGACATAAATAAATCTCACGTCAATGACACAGTATCTTCCCACAATAACGCTCTTTGTTTCACCTCATTATGTGGAGGAAACGCCTGTCGGTCCCTGGCTTAGTTACAACACACACACACACACACACACACACACACACACACACACACACACACACACACACACACACACACACACACACACACACACACACATTGTTTCATAAGTGAATTGTTTGCGTTTGATTGTTAGTGTCTATCAATTCCCCATTAAATACATCATCAGTAGTACATTTACTGTTAATTCCTATCATTTCTAATCTACCATGTTTGTTTGGTTATGGTCATTTCTGTTAATGCATTCATATATATAGTATTCTCATATATAGTATTCTCATATATAGTATTCTCATATTTATTATTCTTATATATAGTATTTTCATATATATTATTCTCATATATATTATTCTCATATATATTATTCTCATTTTTATTATTCTCATATATAGTATTCTCATATTTATTATTCTCATATATAGTATTCTCATATATAGTATTCTCATATATATTATTCTCATATATATTATTCTCAAATGTATTATTCTCATATATAGTATTCTCATATATATTATTCTCATATATATTATTCTCATATATAGTATTCTCATATATAGTATTCTCATATATATTATTCTCATATATATTATTCTCATATATATTATTCTCATATATTATTCTCATATATAGTATTCTCATATATATTATTCTCATATATATTATTCTCATATATAGTATTGTCATATATATTATTCTCATATATTATTCTCATATATAGTATTCTCATATATATTATTCTCATATATATTATTCTCATATATAGTATTGTCATATATAGTATTGTCATATATTATTGTCATTGTCAGAGTGGACACATTGTTTACAGAAAGGACAACCTAGGCAACACTTGTGAGAAACAAGTTTTGGTTTTATTTCATTCCATTTTAAGAGTTTTGTCAATAAAATGTTGTCATTGTCTTTTGTTTGGAACGATCCTGACAATGTTGAGTAAGGACACGCACCTGATTGAGCTTAGAAGTAGACCTATAGGCTACCTGGCCTGCACGCAAATGTAGGCATATAAACATGTTCACATTCTGGGATCTGACAGTATTTCTGATTGGCTTAACTCAACACCACTAAGGACCTGTGGAGCTTCTCAACGTAATGTTTTCTTCACCTCAAACAGCTAGCAAACAAAGTGTGTTTTAACATCCATTGAGAATAACAATAGTTCCTTATTGTATTTAAAGAATCTTTCCAGCCCTCTCCCTTTGGAAAACCACTCAGCATGAAAGGGGAAACATGTCATGCTCTGATCCAGTGGAAGCCTCATGAAACAGGCCTTCCTGATGAGCTCTTATTCCTTGTGTAAATGGCCCTACAGCTGTGTCTGTCTGTCCCGAGCTCACTAGTGCAGGGAAACTCTGAGGGTCCAGAATATGTTATAGAATGTTACTAGGTTGCTAGCACAAGCTTCAGGCCTGACCCAAGTTAATAGTTGATACAGTGTTTGAAGACGGTTGCAGACAGGCCATGCATAGTCAATGTGATTTATAGGATATTTCTTTTTATCAGGATATTTTCTACCTGTAGGCTGCAATGTTTTTATTTGTTGGCTTTATGTAAGATACTTAATAGGTTTGTATCATTTTCATTTAGATTTAGATAGAATGTTGATTAACAACATGACAATGATTTAGAGATATGAAGACCTTATTGTTGTCACGTCCTGACCAGTAAAATGGGTTGTTTATTGTAGTTTGGTCAGGGCGTGGCAGGGGGTGTTTGTTTAGAGTGTTTCGTTTTTTGGGGGGTAATGTTCTATGTTAGTCTATTTCTATGTCTGTGTCTAGTTATTCTATTTCCATGCTTAGTTTATTGGGTTGACCTTCAATTGGAGGCAGCTGTTCCTCGTTGCCTCTAATTGAAGGTCCTATTTAATAGGGGTGTTTTTTCATTGGGTTTTGTGGGTAGTTGTTCCGTGTTTAGCTGTGTGCCTTACTGGACTGGTTTTTCGTCGTTGTTTTTGATTAAGTGTTTGTTTTGGTTTTCTTCGAATTAAAGAAGATGAGTATTCACATTCCCGCTGCGTTTTGGTCTAATCCTTACGACGAACGTGACAATTGTAAATTAAATAAAACTGTTTCATGAAAACCATAACAGGCAGGCAGATCTGTAGAAATGGTAAGATAAATGGTCGTTCCACATGAGAAAGGTGGCCAACTCCTCGTGTACCCTGTTTACCGGCACCTTCAGGAGAGTAATGGAAGGATCTGTGAAAGCCAGCAGGAGAGTAATGGAAGGATCTGTGAAAGCCAGCAGGAGAGTAATGGAAGGAACTGTGAAAGCCAGCAGGAGAGTAATGGAAGGATGAGTGAAAGCCAGCAGGAGAGTAATGGAAGGATGAGTGAAAGCCAGCAGGAGAGTAATGGAAGGATGTGTGAAAGCCAGTAGGAGAGTAATGGAAGGATAAATGAAAGCCAGCAGCAGAGTAATGGAAGGATCTGTGAAAGCCAGCAGGAGAGTAATGGAAGGATCTGTGAAAGCCAGCAGGAGCGTAATGGAAGGATGAGTGAAAGCCAGCAGGAGAGTAATGGAAGGATGTGTGAAAGCCAGTAGGAGAGTAATGGAAGGACCTGTGAAAGCCAGCAGGAGAGTAATGGAAGGATCTGTGAAAGCCAGTAGGAATGGAAGGATCTGTGAAAACCAGTAGGAGAGTAATGGAAGGATCTGTGAAAGCCAGTAGGAGAGTAATGGAAGGATCTGTGAAAGCCAGCAGGAGAGTAATGGAAGGATGAGTGAAAGCCAACAGGAGAGTAATGGAAGGATCTGTGAAAGCCAGCAGGACAGTAATGGAAGGATCTGTGAAAGCCAGTAGGAGAGTAATGGACAGATCTATGAAAGCCAGCAGGAGAGTAATGGAAGGATGAGTGAAAGCCAGCAGGAGAATAATGGAAGGATCTGTGAAAGCCAGCAGGAGAGTAATGGAAGGATCTGTGAAAGCCAGTAGGAGAGTAATGGAAGGATGAGTGAAAGCCAGCAGGACAGTAATGGAAGGATGTGTGAAAGCCAGTAGGAGAGTAATGGAAGGATCTGTGAAAGCCAGCAGGAGAGTAATGGAAGGATGTGTGAAAGCCAGTAGGAGAGTAATGGAAGGATCTGTGAAAGCCAGCAGGAGAGTAATGGAAGGATCTGTAAAAACCAGTAGGAGAGTAATGGAAGGATCTGTGAAAGCCAGCAGGAGAGTAATGGAAGGATCTGTGAAAGCCAGCAGGAGAGTAATGGAAGGATCTGTGAAAGCCAGCAGGAGAGTAATGGAAGGATCTGTGAAAGCCAGTAGGAGAGTAATGGAAGGATCTTGTGAAAGCCAGCAGGAGAGTAATGGAAGGATGAGTGAAAGCCAGCAGGAGAGTAATGGAAGGACCTGTGAAAGCCAGCAGGAGAGTAATGGAAGGATGAGTGAAAGCCAGCAGGAGAGTAATGGAAGGATGAGTGAAAGCCAGCAGGAGAGTAATGGAAGGATGAGTGAAAGCCAGCAGGAGAGTAATGGAAGGATGAGTGAAAGCCAGCAGGAGAGTAATGGAAGGATGAGTGAAAGCCAGCAGGAGAGGGAGGAGAGTAGTTGGGTCAGGTTAAGGTCAGGTTAAGGTCAGGTTTCATTCTGGTTATCTTGATCGATTGGTTGAAAGAACAGATGACTTTCGTTCAGCCAAGATGTTGTGTGGTATATTTTATATGTTTATATTGTGTTGTTTGGTATATTTTATATGTTTATATTGTTTACATCCACCCCTGGCCTGCTGGCCCCCCTACCTCTGAGGAAGCACAGTTCCCGCTCAGCCCAGTCAAAACTGTTCGCTGCTCTGGCACCCCAATGGTGGAACAAGCTCCCTCACGACGCCAGGACAGCGGAGTCAATCCATACCTTCCGGAGACACCTGAAACCCCACCTCTTTAAGGAATACCTGGGATAGGATATAGTAATCCTTCTAACCCCCCCCCAAAAAGATATAGATGTACTATTGTAAAGTGGTTGTTCCACTGGATATCATAAGGTGAATGCACCAATTTGTAAGTCGCTCTGGATAAGAGCATCTGCTAAATGACTTAAATGTTAAATGTACATTGTGTTGTGTGGTATATTTTATATGTTTATATTGTTTACATTGTGTTGTGTGGTATATTTTATATTGTTGACATTGTGTTGTGTGGTATATTTTATATGTTTACATTGTGTTGTGTGGTATATTTTATATGTTTATATTGTTTACATTGTGTTGTGTGGTATATTTTATATGTTTATATTGTTTACATTGTGTTGTGTGGTATATTTTATATTGTTGACATTGTGTTGTGTGGTATATTTTATATTGTTGACATTGTGTTGTGTGGTATATTTTATATGTTTACATTGTTTACATTGTGTTGTGTGGTATATTTTATATGTTTATATTGTTTACATTGTGTTGTGTGGTATATTTTATATTGTTGACATTGTGTTGTGTGGTATATTTTATATGTTTACATTGTTTACATTGTGTTGTGTGGTATATTTTATATGTTTATATTGTTTACATTGTGTTGTGTGGTATATTCTATATGTTTATATTGTTTACATTGTGTTGTGTGGTATATTTTATATGTTTATATTGTTTACATTGTGTTGTGTGGTATATTTTATATGTTTACATTGTTTACATTGTGTTGTGTGGTATATTTTATATGTTTACATTGTGTTGTGTGGTATATTTTATATGTTTATATTGTTTACATTGTGTTGTGTGGTATATTTTATATGTTTATATTGTTTACATTGTGTTGTGTGGTATATTTTATATGTTTATATTGTTTACATTGTGTTGTGTGGTATATTTTATATGTTTACATTGTGTTGTGTGGTATATTTTATATGTTTATATTGTTTACATTGTGTTGTGTGGTATATTTTATATGTTTACATTGTGTTGTGTGGTATATTCTATATGTTTATATTGTTTACATTGTTTTGTGTGGTATATTTTATATGTTTATATTGTTTACATTGTGTTGTGTGGTATATTTTATATGTTTACATTGTGTTGTGTGGTATATTTTATATGTTTATATTGTTTACATTGTGTTGTGTGGTATATTTTATATGTTTACATTGTGTTGTGTGGTATATTTTTATATGTTTATATTGTGTACATTGTGTTGTGTGGTATATTTTATATGTTTACATTGTTTACATTGTGTTGTGTGGTATATTTTATATGTTTACATTGTGTTGTGTGGTATATTTTATATGTTTATATTGTTTACATTGTGTTGTGTGGTATATTTTATATGTTTACATTGTGTTGTGTGGTATATTTTATATGTTTATATTGTTTACATTGTGTTGTGTGGTATATTTTATATGTTTACATTGTTTACATTGTGTTGTGTGGTATATTTTATATGTTTACATTGTGTTGTGTGGTATATTTTATATGTTTATATTGTTTACATTGTGTTGTGTGGTATATTTTATATGTTTATATTGTTTACATTGTGTTGTGTGGTATATTTTATATGTTTATATTGTTTACATTGTGTTGTGTGGTATATTTTATATGTTTACATTGTGTTGTGTGGTATATTTTATATGTTTGTATTGTGTTGTGTGGTATATTTTATATGTTTATATTGTTTATATTGTGTTGTGTGGTATATTTTATATGTTTACATTGTGTTGTGTGGTATATTTTATATGTTTATATTGTTTACATTGTGTTGTGTGGTATATTTTATATGTTTATATTGTTTACATTGTGTTGTGTGGTATATTTTATATGTTTATATTGTTTACATTGTGTTGTGTGGTATATTTTATATGTTTATATTGTTTACATTGTGTTGTGTGGTATATTTTATATGTTTACATTGTTTACATTGTGTTGTGTGGTATATTTTATATGTTTACATTGTGTTGTGTGGTATATTTTATATGTTTATATTGTTTACATTGTGTTGTGTGGTATATTTTATATGTTTATATTGTTTACATTGTGTTGTGTGGTATATTTTATATGTTTATATTGTTTACATTGTGTTGTGTGGTATATTTTATATGTTTACATTGTGTTGTGTGGTATATTTTATATGTTTATATTGTTTACATTGTGTTGTGTGGTATATTTTATATTGTTGACATTGTGTTGTGTGGTATATTCTATATGTTTATATTGTTTACATTGTGTTGTGTGGTATATTTTATATGTTTACATTGTGTTGTGTGGTATATTCTATATGTTTATATTGTTTACATTGTGTTGTGTGGTATATTTTATATGTTTATATTGTTTACATTGTGTTGTGTGGTATATTTTATATGTTTACATTGTGTTGTGTGGTATATTTTATATGTTTATATTGTTTACATTGTGTTGTGTGGTATATTTTATATGTTTACATTGTGTTGTGTGGTATATTTTTATATGTTTATATTGTGTACATTGTGTTGTGTGGTATATTTTATATGTTTACATTGTTTACATTGTGTTGTGTGGTATATTTTATATGTTTACATTGTGTTGTGTGGTATATTTTATATGTTTATATTGTTTACATTGTGTTGTGTGGTATATTTTATATGTTTACATTGTGTTGTGTGGTATATTTTATATGTTTATATTGTTTACATTGTGTTGTGTGGTATATTTTATATGTTTACATTGTTTACATTGTGTTGTGTGGTATATTTTATATGTTTACATTGTGTTGTGTGGTATATTTTATATGTTTATATTGTTTACATTGTGTTGTGTGGTATATTTTATATGTTTATATTGTTTACATTGTGTTGTGTGGTATATTTTATATGTTTATATTGTTTACATTGTGTTGTGTGGTATATTTTATATTGTTGACATTGTGTTGTGTGGTATATTTTATATGTTTACATTGTGTTGTGTGGTATATTTTATATGTTTATATTGTTTACATTGTGTTGTGTGGTATATTTTATATGTTTATATTGTTTACATTGTGTTGTGTGGTATATTTTATATTGTTGACATTGTGTTGTGTGGTATATTTTATATTGTTGACATTGTGTTGTGTGGTATATTTTATATGTTTACATTGTTTACATTGTGTTGTGTGGTATATTTTATATGTTTATATTGTTTACATTGTGTTGTGTGGTATATTTTATATTGTTGACATTGTGTTGTGTGGTATATTTTATATGTTTACATTGTTTACATTGTGTTGTGTGGTATATTTTATATGTTTATATTGTTTACATTGTGTTGTGTGGTATATTCTATATGTTTATATTGTTTACATTGTGTTGTGTGGTATATTTTATATGTTTATATTGTTTACATTGTGTTGTGTGGTATATTTTATATGTTTACATTGTTTACATTGTGTTGTGTGGTATATTTTATATGTTTACATTGTGTTGTGTGGTATATTTTATATGTTTATATTGTTTACATTGTGTTGTGTGGTATATTTTATATGTTTATATTGTTTACATTGTGTTGTGTGGTATATTTTATATGTTTATATTGTTTACATTGTGTTGTGTGGTATATTTTATATGTTTACATTGTGTTGTGTGGTATATTTTATATGTTTATATTGTTTACATTGTGTTGTGTGGTATATTTTATATGTTTACATTGTGTTGTGTGGTATATTTTTATATGTTTATATTGTGTACATTGTGTTGTGTGGTATATTTTATATGTTTACATTGTTTACATTGTGTTGTGTGGTATATTTTATATGTTTACATTGTGTTGTGTGGTATATTTTATATGTTTATATTGTTTACATTGTGTTGTGTGGTATATTTTATATGTTTACATTGTGTTGTGTGGTATATTTTATATGTTTATATTGTTTACATTGTGTTGTGTGGTATATTTTATATGTTTACATTGTTTACATTGTGTTGTGTGGTATATTTTATATGTTTACATTGTGTTGTGTGGTATATTTTATATGTTTATATTGTTTACATTGTGTTGTGTGGTATATTTTATATGTTTATATTGTTTACATTGTGTTGTGTGGTATATTTTATATGTTTATATTGTTTACATTGTGTTGTGTGGTATATTTTATATGTTTACATTGTGTTGTGTGGTATATTTTATATGTTTGTATTGTGTTGTGTGGTATATTTTATATGTTTATATTGTTTATATTGTGTTGTGTGGTATATTTTATATGTTTACATTGTGTTGTGTGGTATATTTTATATGTTTATATTGTTTACATTGTGTTGTGTGGTATATTTTATATGTTTATATTGTTTACATTGTGTTGTGTGGTATATTTTATATGTTTATATTGTTTACATTGTGTTGTGTGGTATATTTTATATGTTTATATTGTTTACATTGTGTTGTGTGGTATATTTTATATGTTTACATTGTTTACATTGTGTTGTGTGGTATATTTTATATGTTTACATTGTGTTGTGTGGTATATTTTATATGTTTATATTGTTTACATTGTGTTGTGTGGTATATTTTATATGTTTATATTGTTTACATTGTGTTGTGTGGTATATTTTATATGTTTATATTGTTTACATTGTGTTGTGTGGTATATTTTATATGTTTACATTGTGTTGTGTGGTATATTTTATATGTTTATATTGTTTACATTGTGTTGTGTGGTATATTTTATATTGTTGACATTGTGTTGTGTGGTATATTCTATATGTTTATATTGTTTACATTGTGTTGTGTGGTATATTTTATATGTTTACATTGTGTTGTGTGGTATATTCTATATGTTTATATTGTTTACATTGTGTTGTGTGGTATATTTTATATGTTTATATTGTTTACATTGTGTTGTGTGGTATATTTTATATGTTTACATTGTGTTGTGTGGTATATTTTATATGTTTATATTGTTTACATTGTGTTGTGTGGTATATTTTATATGTTTACATTGTGTTGTGTGGTATATTTTTATATGTTTATATTGTGTACATTGTGTTGTGTGGTATATTTTATATGTTTACATTGTTTACATTGTGTTGTGTGGTATATTTTATATGTTTACATTGTGTTGTGTGGTATATTTTATATGTTTATATTGTTTACATTGTGTTGTGTGGTATATTTTATATGTTTACATTGTGTTGTGTGGTATATTTTATATGTTTATATTGTTTACATTGTGTTGTGTGGTATATTTTATATGTTTACATTGTTTACATTGTGTTGTGTGGTATATTTTATATGTTTACATTGTGTTGTGTGGTATATTTTATATGTTTATATTGTTTACATTGTGTTGTGTGGTATATTTTATATGTTTATATTGTTTACATTGTGTTGTGTGGTATATTTTATATGTTTATATTGTTTACATTGTGTTGTGTGGTATATTTTATATGTTTACATTGTGTTGTGTGGTATATTTTATATGTTTGTATTGTGTTGTGTGGTATATTTTATATGTTTATATTGTTTATATTGTGTTGTGTGGTATATTTTATATGTTTACATTGTGTTGTGTGGTATATTTTATATGTTTATATTGTTTACATTGTGTTGTGTGGTATATTTTATATGTTTATATTGTTTACATTGTGTTGTGTGGTATATTTTATATGTTTATATTGTTTACATTGTGTTGTGTGGTATATTTTATATGTTTATATTGTTTACATTGTGTTGTGTGGTATATTTTATATGTTTACATTGTTTACATTGTGTTGTGTGGTATATTTTATATGTTTACATTGTGTTGTGTGGTATATTTTATATGTTTATATTGTTTACATTGTGTTGTGTGGTATATTTTATATGTTTATATTTTTTACATTGTGTTGTGTGGTATATTTTATATGTTTATATTGTTTACATTGTGTTGTGTGGTATATTTTATATGTTTACATTGTGTTGTGTGGTATATTTTATATGTTTATATTGTTTACATTGTGTTGTGTGGTATATTTTATATTGTTGACATTGTGTTGTGTGGTATATTCTATATGTTTATATTGTTTACATTGTGTTGTGTGGTATATTTTATATGTTTACATTGTGTTGTGTGGTATATTCTATATGTTTATATTGTTTACATTGTGTTGTGTGGTATATTTTATATGTTTATATTGTTTACATTGTGTTGTGTGGTATATTTTATATGTTTACATTGTGTTGTGTGGTATATTTTATATGTTTATATTGTTTACATTGTGTTGTGTGGTATATTTTATATGTTTACATTGTGTTGTGTGGTATATTTTTATATGTTTATATTGTGTACATTGTGTTGTGTGGTATATTTTATATGTTTACATTGTTTACATTGTGTTGTGTGGTATATTTTATATGTTTACATTGTGTTGTGTGGTATATTTTATATGTTTATATTGTTTACATTGTGTTGTGTGGTATATTTTATATGTTTACATTGTGTTGTGTGGTATATTTTATATGTTTATATTGTTTACATTGTGTTGTGTGGTATATTTTATATGTTTACATTGTTTACATTGTGTTGTGTGGTATATTTTATATGTTTACATTGTGTTGTGTGGTATATTTTATATGTTTATATTGTTTACATTGTGTTGTGTGGTATATTTTATATGTTTATATTGTTTACATTGTGTTGTGTGGTATATTTTATATGTTTATATTGTTTACATTGTGTTGTGTGGTATATTTTATATGTTTATATTGTTTACATTGTGTTGTGTGGTATATTTCATATGTTTACATTGTGTTGTGTGGTATATTTTATATGTTTATATTGTGTTGTGTGGTATATTTTATATGTTTATATTGTTTATATTGTGTTGTGTGGTATATTTTATATGTTTACATTGTGTTGTGTGGTATATTTTATATGTTTATATTGTTTACATTGTGTTGTGTGGTATATTTTATATGTTTATATTGTTTACATTGTGTTGTGTGGTATATTTTATATGTTTACATTGTGTTGTGTGGTATATTTTATATGTTTATATTGTTTACATTGTGTTGTGTGGTATATTTTATATGTTTACATTGTGTTGTGTGGTATATTTTTATATGTTTATATTGTGTACATTGTGTTGTGTGGTATATTTTATATGTTTACATTGTTTACATTGTGTTGTGTGGTATATTTTATATGTTTACATTGTGTTGTGTGGTATATTTTATATGTTTATATTGTTTACATTGTGTTGTGTGGTATATTTTATATGTTTACATTGTGTTGTGTGGTATATTTTATATGTTTATATTGTGTTGTGTGGTATATTTTATATGTTTATATTGTGTTGTGTGGTATATTTTATATGTTTACATTGTGTTGTGTGGTATATTTTATATGTTTATATTGTTTACATTGTGTTGTGTGGTATATTTTATATGTTTATATTGTTTACATTGTGTTGTGTGGTATATTTTATATGTTTATATTGTTTACATTGTGTTGTGTGGTATATTTTATATGTTTATATTGTTTACATTGTGTTGTGTGGTATATTTTATATGTTTATATTGTTTACATTGTGTTGTGTGGTATATTTTATATGTTTACATTGTGTTGTGTGGTATATTTTATATGTTTACATTGTGTTGTGTGGTATATTTTATATGTTTATATTGTTTACATTGTGTTGTGTGGTATATTTTATATTGTTGACATTGTGTTGTGTGGTATATTCTATATGTTTATATTGTTTACATTGTGTTGTGTGGTATATTTTATATGTTTACATTGTGTTGTGTGGTATATTCTATATGTTTATATTGTTTACATTGTGTTGTGTGGTATATTTTATATGTTTATATTGTTTACATTGTGTTGTGTGGTATATTTTATATGTTTACATTGTGTTGTGTGGTATATTTTATATGTTTATATTGTTTACATTGTGTTGTGTGGTATATTTTATATGTTTACATTGTGTTGTGTGGTATATTTTTATATGTTTATATTGTGTACATTGTGTTGTGTGGTATATTTTATATGTTTACATTGTTTACATTGTGTTGTGTGGTATATTTTATATGTTTACATTGTGTTGTGTGGTATATTTTATATGTTTATATTGTTTACATTGTGTTGTGTGGTATATTTTATATGTTTACATTGTGTTGTGTGGTATATTTTATATGTTTATATTGTTTACATTGTGTTGTGTGGTATATTTTATATGTTTACATTGTTTACATTGTGTTGTGTGGTATATTTTATATGTTTACATTGTGTTGTGTGGTATATTTTATATGTTTATATTGTTTACATTGTGTTGTGTGGTATATTTTATATGTTTATATTGTTTACATTGTGTTGTGTGGTATATTTTATATGTTTATATTGTTTACATTGTGTTGTGTGGTATATTTTATATGTTTATATTGTTTACATTGTGTTGTGTGGTATATTTCATATGTTTACATTGTGTTGTGTGGTATATTTTATATGTTTATATTGTGTTGTGTGGTATATTTTATATGTTTATATTGTTTATATTGTGTTGTGTGGTATATTTTATATGTTTACATTGTGTTGTGTGGTATATTTTATATGTTTATATTGTTTACATTGTGTTGTGTGGTATATTTTATATGTTTATATTGTTTACATTGTGTTGTGTGGTATATTTTATATGTTTACATTGTGTTGTGTGGTATATTTTATATGTTTATATTGTTTACATTGTGTTGTGTGGTATATTTTATATGTTTACATTGTGTTGTGTGGTATATTTTTATATGTTTATATTGTGTACATTGTGTTGTGTGGTATATTTTATATGTTTACATTGTTTACATTGTGTTGTGTGGTATATTTTATATGTTTACATTGTGTTGTGTGGTATATTTTATATGTTTATATTGTTTACATTGTGTTGTGTGGTATATTTTATATGTTTACATTGTGTTGTGTGGTATATTTTATATGTTTATATTGTGTTGTGTGGTATATTTTATATGTTTATATTGTGTTGTGTGGTATATTTTATATGTTTACATTGTGTTGTGTGGTATATTTTATATGTTTATATTGTTTACATTGTGTTGTGTGGTATATTTTATATGTTTATATTGTTTACATTGTGTTGTGTGGTATATTTTATATGTTTATATTGTTTACATTGTGTTGTGTGGTATATTTTATATGTTTATATTGTTTACATTGTGTTGTGTGGTATATTTTATATGTTTATATTGTTTACATTGTGTTGTGTGGTATATTTTATATGTTTACATTGTGTTGTGTGGTATATTTTATATGTTTATATTGTGTTGTGTGGTATATTTTATATGTTTATATTGTGTACATTGTGTTGTGTGGTATATTTTATATGTTTACATTGTTTACATTGTGTTGTGTGGTATATTTTATATGTTTACATTGTGTTGTGTGGTATATTTTATATGTTTATATTGTTTACATTGTGTTGTGTGGTATATTTTATATGTTTATATTGTTTACATTGTGTTGTGTGGTATATTTTATATGTTTATATTGTTTACATTGTGTTGTGTGGTATATTTTATATGTTTACATTGTGTTGTGTGGTATATTTTATATGTTTATATTGTGTACATTGTGTTGTGTGGTATATTTTATATTGTTGACATTGTGTTGTGTGGTATATTCTATATGTTTATATTGTTTACATTGTGTTGTGTGGTATATTTTATATGTTTACATTGTGTTGTGTGGTATATTCTATATGTTTATATTGTTTACATTGTGTTGTGTGGTATATTTTATATGTTTATATTGTTTACATTGTGTTGTGTGGTATATTTTATATGTTTACATTGTGTTGTGTGGTATATTTTATATGTTTATATTGTTTACATTGTGTTGTGTGGTATATTTTATATGTTTACATTGTGTTGTGTGGTATATTTTTATATGTTTATATTGTGTACATTGTGTTGTGTGGTATATTTTATATGTTTACATTGTTTACATTGTGTTGTGTGGTATATTTTATATGTTTACATTGTGTTGTGTGGTATATTTTATATGTTTATATTGTTTACATTGTGTTGTGTGGTATATTTTATATGTTTACATTGTGTTGTGTGGTATATTTTATATGTTTATATTGTTTACATTGTGTTGTGTGGTATATTTTATATGTTTACATTGTTTACATTGTGTTGTGTGGTATATTTTATATGTTTACATTGTGTTGTGTGGTATATTTTATATGTTTATATTGTTTACATTGTGTTGTGTGGTATATTTTATATGTTTATATTGTTTACATTGTGTTGTGTGGTATATTTTATATGTTTATATTGTTTACATTGTGTTGTGTGGTATATTTTATATGTTTATATTGTTTACATTGTGTTGTGTGGTATATTTTATATGTTTACATTGTGTTGTGTGGTATATTTTATATGTTTATATTGTGTTGTGTGGTATATTTTATATGTTTATATTGTTTATATTGTGTTGTGTGGTATATTTTATATGTTTACATTGTGTTGTGTGGTATATTTTATATGTTTATATTGTTTACATTGTGTTGTGTGGTATATTTTATATGTTTATATTGTTTACATTGTGTTGTGTGGTATATTTTATATGTTTACATTGTGTTGTGTGGTATATTTTATATGTTTATATTGTTTACATTGTGTTGTGTGGTATATTTTATATGTTTACATTGTGTTGTGTGGTATATTTTTATATGTTTATATTGTGTACATTGTGTTGTGTGGTATATTTTATATGTTTACATTGTTTACATTGTGTTGTGTGGTATATTTTATATGTTTACATTGTGTTGTGTGGTATATTTTATATGTTTATATTGTTTACATTGTGTTGTGTGGTATATTTTATATGTTTACATTGTGTTGTGTGGTATATTTTATATGTTTATATTGTGTTGTGTGGTATATTTTATATGTTTATATTGTGTTGTGTGGTATATTTTATATGTTTACATTGTGTTGTGTGGTATATTTTATATGTTTATATTGTTTACATTGTGTTGTGTGGTATATTTTATATGTTTATATTGTTTACATTGTGTTGTGTGGTATATTTTATATGTTTATATTGTTTACATTGTGTTGTGTGGTATATTTTATATGTTTATATTGTTTACATTGTGTTGTGTGGTATATTTTATATGTTTATATTGTTTACATTGTGTTGTGTGGTATATTTTATATGTTTACATTGTGTTGTGTGGTATATTTTATATGTTTATATTGTGTTGTGTGGTATATTTTATATGTTTATATTGTGTACATTGTGTTGTGTGGTATATTTTATATGTTTACATTGTTTACATTGTGTTGTGTGGTATATTTTATATGTTTACATTGTGTTGTGTGGTATATTTTATATGTTTATATTGTTTACATTGTGTTGTGTGGTATATTTTATATGTTTATATTGTTTACATTGTGTTGTGTGGTATATTTTATATGTTTAATTGCATTGTGTTGTGTGGTATATTTTATATGTTTATATTGTGTTGTGTGGTATATTTTATATGTTTATATTGTTTACATTGTGTTGTGTGGTATATTTTATATGTTTATATTGTTTACATTGTGTTGTGTGGTATATTTTATATGTTTATATTGTTTACATTGTGTTGTGTGGTATATTTTATATGTTTACATTGTGTTGTGTGGTATATTTTATATGTTTATATTGTGTTGTGTGGTATATTTTATATGTTTATATTGTTTACATTGTGTTGTGTGGTATATTTTATATGTTTACATTGTGTTGTGTGGTATATTTTATATGTTTATATTGTTTACATTGTGTTGTGTGGTATATTTTATATGTTTATATTGTTTACATTGTGTTGTGTGGTATATTTTATATGTTTATACATTGTGTTGTGTGGTATATTTTATATGTTTATTTACATTGTGTTGTGTGGTATATTTTATATGTTTATATTGTGTTGTGTGGTATATTTTATATGTTTATATTGTTTACATTGTGTTGTGTGGTATATTTTATGTTTACATTGTGTTGTGTGGTATATTCTATATGTTTATATTGTTTACATTGTGTTGTGTGGTATATTTTATATGTTTATATTGTTTACATTGTGTTGTGTGGTATATTTTATGTTTACATTGTGTTGTGTGGTATATTTTATATGTTTATATTGTTTACATTGTGTTGTGTGGTATATTTTATATGTTTATATGTTTACATTGTGTTGTGTGGTATATTTTATATGTTTATATTGTGTTGTGTGGTATATTTTATATGTTTATATTGTGTTGTGTGGTATATTTTATATGTTTACATTGTGTTGTGTGGTATATTTTATATGTTTATATTGTTTACATTGTGTTGTGTGGTATATTTTATATGTTTATATTGTTTACATTGTGTTGTGTGGTATATTTTATATGTTTACATTGTGTTGTGTGGTATATTTTATATGTTTATATTGTGTTGTGTGGTATATTTTATATGTTTATATTGTGTACATTGTGTTGTGTGGTATATTTTATATGTTTACATTGTTTACATTGTGTTGTGTGGTATATTTTATATGTTTACATTGTGTTGTGTGGTATATTTTATATGTTTATATTGTTTACATTGTGTTGTGTGGTATATTTTATATGTTTACATTGTGTTGTGTGGTATATTTTATATGTTTACATTGTGTTGTGTGGTATATTTTATATGTTTATATTGTGTTGTGTGGTATATTTTATATGTTTATATTGTTTACATTGTGTTGTGTGGTATATTTTATATGTTTATATTGTTTACATTGTGTTGTGTGGTATATTTTATATGTTTATATTGTTTACATTGTGTTGTGTGGTATATTTTATATGTTTACATTGTGTTGTGTGGTATATTTTATATGTTTATATTGTGTTGTGTGGTATATTTTATATGTTTATATTGTTTATATTGTGTTGTGTGGTATATTTTATATGTTTACATTGTGTTGTGTGGTATATTTTATATGTTTATATTGTTTACATTGTGTTGTGTGGTATATTTTATATGTTTATATTGTTTACATTGTGTTGTGTGGTATATTTTATATGTTTATATTGTGTTGTGTGGTATATTTTATATGTTTACATTGTGTTGTGTGGTATATTTTATATGTTTATATTGTGTTGTGTGGTATATTTTATATGTTTATATTGTTTATATTGTGTTGTGTGGTATATTTTATGTTTACATTGTGTTGTGTGGTATATTCTATATGTTTATATTGTTTACATTGTGTTGTGTGGTATATTTTATATGTTTATATTGTTTACATTGTGTTGTGTGGTATATTTTATGTTTACATTGTGTTGTGTGGTATATTTTATATGTTTATATTGTTTACATTGTGTTGTGTGGTATATTTTATATGTTTATATGTTTACATTGTGTTGTGTGGTATATTTTATATGTTTACATTGTGTTGTGTGGTATATTTTATATGTTTATATTGTTTACATTGTGTTGTGTGGTATATTTTATATGTTTATATTGTTTACATTGTGTTGTGTGGTATATTTTATATGTTTATATTGTTTACATTGTGTTGTGTGGTATATTTTATATGTTTATATTGTTTACATTGTGTTGTGTGGTATATTTTATATGTTTATATTGTTTACATTGTGTTGTGTGGTATATTTTATATGTTTACATTGTGTTGTGTGGTATATTTTATATGTTTATATTGTTTACATTGTGTTGTGTGGTATATTTTATATGTTTACATTGTGTTGTGTGGTATATTTTATATGTTTATATTGTTTACATTGTGTTGTGTGGTATATTTTATATGTTTATATTGTTTACATTGTGTTGTGTGGTATATTTTATATGTTTACATTGTGTTGTGTGGTATATTTTATATGTTTATATTGTTTACATTGTGTTGTGTGGTATATTTTATATGTTTACATTGTGTTGTGTGGTATATTTTATATGTTTATATTGTTTACATTGTGTTGTGTGGTATATTTTATATGTTTATATTGTTTACATTGTGTTGTGTGGTATATTTTATATGTTTACATTGTGTTGTGTGGTATATTTTATATGTTTATATTGTTTACATTGTGTTGTGTGGTATATTTTATATGTTTACATTGTGTTGTGTGGTATATTTTATATGTTTATATTGTTTACATTGTGTTGTGTGGTATATTTTATATGTTTATATTGTTTACATTGTGTTGTGTGGTATATTTTATATGTTTATATTGTTTACATTGTGTTGTGTGGTATATTTTATATGTTTATATTGTTTACATTGTGTTGTGTGGTATATTTTATATGTTTATATTGTTTACATTGTGTTGTGTGGTATATTTTATATGTTTATATTGTTTACATTGTGTTGTGTGGTATATTTTATATGTTTATATTGTTTACATTGTGTTGTGTGGTATATTTTATATGTTTACATTGTGTTGTGTGGTATATTTTATATGTTTATATTGTTTACATTGTGTTGTGTGGTATATTTTATATGTTTATATTGTTTACATTGTGTTGTGTGGTATATTTTATATGTTTATATGTTTACATTGTGTTGTGTGGTATATTTTATATGTTTATATTGTTTACATTGTGTTGTGTGGTATATTTTATATGTTTATATTGTTTACATTGTGTTGTGTGGTATATTTTATATGTTTACATTGTGTTGTGTGGTATATTTTATATGTTTATATTGTTTACATTGTGTTGTGTGGTATATTTTATATGTTTATATTGTTTACATTGTGTTGTGTGGTATATTTTATATGTTTATATTGTTTACATTGTGTTGTGTGGTATATTTTATATGTTTACATTGTGTTGTGTGGTATATTTTATATGTTTATATTGTTTACATTGTGTTGTGTGGTATATTTTATATGTTTATATTGTTTACATTGTGTTGTGTGGTATATTTTATATGTTTACATTGTGTTGTGTGGTATATTTTATATGTTTATATTGTTTACATTGTGTTGTGTGGTATATTTTATATGTTTATATTGTTTACATTGTGTTGTGTGGTATATTTTATATGTTTACATTGTGTTGTGTGGTATATTTTATATGTTTATATTGTTTACATTGTGTTGTGTGGTATATTTTATATGTTTACATTGTGTTGTGTGGTATATTTTATATGTTTATATTGTTTACATTGTGTTGTGTGGTATATTTTATATGTTTACATTGTTTACATTGTGTTGTGTGGTATATTTTATATGTTTACATTGTGTTGTGTGGTATATTTTATATGTTTATATTGTTTACATTGTGTTGTGTGGTATATTTTATATGTTTACATTGTGTTGTGTGGTATATTTTATATGTTTATATTGTTTACATTGTGTTGTGTGGTATATTTTATATGTTTATATTGTTTACATGTGTTGTGTGGTATATTTTATATGTTTACATTGTGTTGTGTGGTATATTTTATATGTTTATATTGTTTACATTGTGTTGTGTGGTATATTTTATATGTTTACATTGTGTTGTGTGGTATATTTTATATGTTTATATTGTTTACATTGTGTTGTGTGGTATATTTTATATGTTTATATTGTTACATTGTGTTGTGTGGTATATTTTATATGTTTACATTGTGTTGTGTGGTATATTTTATATGTTTATATTGTTTACATTGTGTTGTGTGGTATATTTTATATGTTTATATTGTTTACATTGTGTTGTGTGGTATATTTTATATGTTTACATTGTGTTGTGTGGTATATTTTATATGTTTACATTGTGTTGTGTGGTATATTTTATATGTTTATATTGTTTACATTGTGTTGTGTGGTATATTTTATATGTTTATATTGTTTACATTGTGTTGTGTGGTATATTTTATATGTTTACATTGTGTTGTGTGGTATATTTTATATGTTTATATTGTTTACATTGTGTTGTGTGGTATATTTTATATGTTTATATTGTTTACATTGTGTTGTGTGGTATATTTTATATGTTTATATTGTTTACATTGTGTTGTGTGGTATATCTTTATATGTTTATATGTTTACATTGTGTTGTGTGGTATATTTTATATGTTTATATTGTTTACATTGTGTTGTGTGGTATATTTTATATGTTTACATTGTGTTGTGTGGTATATTTTATATGTTTATATTGTTTACATTGTGTTGTGTGGTATATTTTATATGTTTATATTGTTTACATTGTGTTGTGTGGTATATTTTATATGTTTATATTGTTTACATTGTGTTGTGTGGTATATTTTATATGTTTACATTGTGTTGTGTGGTATATTTTATATGTTTATATTGTTTACATTGTGTTGTGTGGTATATTTTATATGTTTACATTGTGTTGTGTGGTATATTTTATATGTTTATATTGTTTACATTGTGTTGTGTGGTATATTTTATATGTTTACATTGTTTACATTGTGTTGTGTGGTATATTTTATATGTTTACATTGTGTTGTGTGGTATATTTTATATGTTTATATTGTTTACATTGTGTTGTGTGGTATATTTTATATGTTTACATTGTGTTGTGTGGTATATTTTATATGTTTATATTGTTTACATTGTGTTGTGTGGTATATTTTATATGTTTATATTGTTTACATTGTGTTGTGTGGTATATTTTATATGTTTACATTGTGTTGTGTGGTATATTTTATATGTTTATATTGTTTACATTGTGTTGTGTGGTATATTTTATATGTTTATATTGTTTACATTGTGTTGTGTGGTATATTTTATATGTTTATATTGTTACATTGTGTTGTGTGGTATATTTTATATGTTTACATTGTGTTGTGTGGTATATTTTATATGTTTACATTGTGTTGTGTGGTATATTTTATATGTTTATATTGTTTACATTGTGTTGTGTGGTATATTTTATATGTTTACATTGTGTTGTGTGGTATATTTTATATGTTTATATTGTTTACATTGTGTTGTGTGGTATATTTTATATGTTTATATTGTTTACATTGTGTTGTGTGGTATATTTTATATGTTTATATGTTTACATTGTGTTGTGTGGTATATTTTATATGTTTATATTGTTTACATTGTGTTGTGTGGTATATTTTATATGTTTATATTGTTTACATTGTGTTGTGTGGTATATTTTATATGTTTACATTGTGTTGTGTGGTATATTTTATATGTTTATATTGTTTACATTGTGTTGTGTGGTATATTTTATATGTTTATATTGTTTACATTGTGTTGTGTGGTATATTTTATATGTTTATATTGTTTACATTGTGTTGTGTGGTATATTTTATATGTTTACATTGTGTTGTGTGGTATATTTTATATGTTTATATTGTTTACATTGTGTTGTGTGGTATATTTTATATGTTTACATTGTGTTGTGTGGTATATTTTATATGTTTATATTGTTTCATTGTGTTGTGTGGTATATTTTATATGTTTACATTGTGTTGTGTGGTATATTTTATATGTTTATATTGTTTACATTGTGTTGTGTGGTATATTTTATATGTTTATATTGTTTACATTGTGTTGTGTGGTATATTTTATATGTTTACATTGTGTTGTGTGGTATATTTTATATGTTTATATTGTTTACATTGTGTTGTGTGGTATATTTTATATGTTTACATTGTGTTGTGTGGTATATTTTATATGTTTATATTGTGTACATTGTGTTGTGTGGTATATTTTATATGTTTATTTACATTGTGTTGTGTGGTATATTTTATATGTTTACATTGTGTTGTGTGGTATATTTTATATGTTTATATTGTTTACATTGTGTTGTGTGGTATATTTTATATGTTTACATTGTGTTGTGTGGTATATTTTATATGTTTATATTGTTTACATTGTGTTGTGTGGTATATTTTATATGTTTATATTGTTTACATTGTGTTGTGTGGTATATTTTATATGTTTACATTGTGTTGTGTGGTATATTTTATATGTTTATATTGTTACATTGTGTTGTGTGGTATATTTTATATGTTTATATTGTTTACATTGTGTTGTGTGGTATATTTTATATGTTTATATTGTTTACATTGTGTTGTGTGGTATATTTTATATGTTTACATTGTGTTGTGTGGTATATTTTATATGTTTATATTGTGTTGTGTGGTATATTTTATATGTTTATATTGTTTATATTGTGTTGTGTGGTATATTTTATATGTTTACATTGTGTTGTGTGGTATATTTTATATGTTTATATTGTTTACATTGTGTTGTGTGGTATATTTTATATGTTTATATTGTTTACATTGTGTTGTGTGGTATATTTTATATGTTTATCATTGTGTTGTGTGGTATATTTTATATGTTTATATTGTTTACATTGTGTTGTGTGGTATATTTTATATGTTTAAGTACATTGTGTTGTGTGGTATATTTTATATGTTTACATTGTGTTGTGTGGTATATTTTATATGTTTATATTGTTGTTGTGTGGTATATTTTATATGTTTATATTGTTTACATTGTGTTGTGTGGTATATTTTATATGTTTATATTGTTTACATTGTGTTGTGTGGTATATTTTATATGTTTACATTGTGTTGTGTGGTATATTTTATATGTTTATATTACATTGTGTTGTGTGGTATATTTTATATGTTTACATTGTGTTGTGTGGTATATTTTATATGTTTATATTGTTTACATTGTGTTGTGTGGTATATTTTATATGTTTACATTGTGTTGTGTGGTATATTTTATATGTTTATATTGTTTACATTGTGTTGTGTGGTATATTTTATATGTTTATATTGTTTACATTGTGTTGTGTGGTATATTTTATATGTTTACATTGTGTTGTGTGGTATATTTTATATGTTTATTACATTGTGTTGTGTGGTATATTTTATATGTTTACATTGTGTTGTGTGGTATATTTTATATGTTTATATTGTTTACATTGTGTTGTGTGGTATATTTTATATGTTTATATTGTTTACATTGTGTTGTGTGGTATATTTTATATGTTTATATTGTGTTGTGTGGTATATTTTATATGTTTACATTGTGTTGTGTGGTATATTTTATATGTTTACATTGTGTTGTGTGGTATATTTTATATGTTTATATTGTTTATATTGTGTTGTGTGGTATATTTTATGTTTACATTGTGTTGTGTGGTATATTCTATATGTTTATATTGTTTACATTGTGTTGTGTGGTATATTTTATATGTTTATATTGTTTATATTGTGTTGTGTGGTATATTTTATATGTTTACATTGTGTTGTGTGGTATATTTTATATGTTTATATTGTTTACATTGTGTTGTGTGGTATATTTTATATGTTTATATTGTTTATATTGTGTTGTGTGGTATATTTTATGTTTACATTGTGTTGTGTGGTATATTCTATATGTTTATATTGTTTACATTGTGTTGTGTGGTATATTTTATATGTTTATATTGTTTACATTGTGTTGTGTGGTATATTTTACGTTTACATTGTGTTGTGTGGTATATTTTATATGTTTATATTGTTTACATTGTGTTGTGTGGTATATTTTATATGTTTATATGTTTACATTGTGTTGTGTGGTATATTTTATATGTTTACATTGTGTTGTGTGGTATATTTTATATGTTTATATTGTTTACATTGTGTTGTGTGGTATATTTTATATGTTTATATTGTTTACATTGTGTTGTGTGGTATATTTTATATGTTTATATTGTTTACATTGTGTTGTGTGGTATATTTTATATGTTTACATTGTTACATTGTGTTGTGTGGTATATTTTATATGTTTATATTGTTTACATTGTGTTGTGTGGTATATTTTATATGTTTATATTTTACATTGTGTTGTGTGGTATATTTTATATGTTTATATTGTTTACATTGTGTTGTGTGGTATATTTTATATGTTTACACTGTGTTGTGTGGTATATTTTATATGTTTATATTGTTTACATTGTGTTGTGTGGTATATTTTATATGTTTATATTGTTTACATTGTGTTGTGTGGTATATTTTATATGTTTATATTGTTTACATTGTGTTGTGTGGTATATTTTATATGTTTATATTGTTTACATTGTGTTGTGTGGTATATTTTATATGTTTACATTGTGTTGTGTGGTATATTTTATATGTTTATATTGTTTACATTGTGTTGTGTGGTATATTTTATATGTTTATATTGTGTTGTGTGGTATATTTTATATGTTTATATTGTGTACATTGTGTTGTGTGGTATATTTTATATGTTTATATTGTTTACATTGTGTTGTGTGGTATATTTTATATGTTTACATTGTGTTGTGTGGTATATTTTATATGTTTATATTGTTTACATTGTGTTGTGTGGTATATTTTATATGTTTACATTGTGTTGTGTGGTATATTTTATATGTTTATATTGTTTACATTGTGTTGTGTGGTATATTTTATATGTTTATATTGTTTACATTGTGTTGTGTGGTATATTTTATATGTTTACATTGTGTTGTGTGGTATATTTTATATGTTTATATTGTTTACATTGTGTTGTGTGGTATATTTTATATGTTTAATGTTTACATTGTGTTGTGTGGTATATTTTATATGTTTACATTTGTTGTGTGGTATATTTTATATGTTTATATTGTTTACATTGTGTTGTGTGGTATATTTTATATTGTTTACATTGTGTTGTGTGGTATATTTTATATGTTTACATTGTGTTGTGTGGTATATTTTATATGTTTATATTATTTACATTGTGGTATATTTTCCTCAACCTGCTTTCGTTAGCTGTAGATGAGCTAACAGCCTGTTGCATGTTAGCAGTAGCCACTACCTGCTTTCAGTAGCTGTAGATGAGCTAACAGCCTGTTAGCATGTTAGCAGTAGCCACTATCTGCTTTCATTAGCTGTAGATGAGCTAACAGCCTGTTAGCATTTTAGCGCTAGCCTTTATCAACTTTAATTAGCTGTAGATGAGCTAATAGCCTGTTAGCATTTTAGCGCTGGCCTCGTATCTGCATTCATGTCAATTACAGCAATTAAAGGATTTACATCCTGAATGAAGACAGATTTAAATGAATTAGCTCATCTGATGCTTAAAGGGATTATTCTGCTCCTCTTCTCTTCTTCTGTTCTCCGCCTTTCTTTTGTCCTTTCCATCTCTCCGTTTCACTTTTGGCTCTTTTGAAAGTCTTTCTTTCTCTCTTTCTCTCTCTTCGGCGCTCTCTTTCTCTCTCACACTCGTTCTCTCCATCTCTGTGGTGAGTAGAAAGATGACACAATGCGTCAGGTGCGTGAGGCCTGAATGTGTGTTTGAAGACTACTAGACAGAGACTGGAGGCCTGAATGTGTGTTTGATGACTACTAGACAGAGACTGGAGGCCTGAATGTGTGTTTGAAGACTACTAGACAGAGACTGGAGGCCTGAATGTGTGTTTGAAGACTACTAGACAGAGACTGGAGGCCTGAATGTGTGTTTGAAGACTACTAGACAGAGACTGGAGGCCTGAATGTGTGTTTGAAGACTACTAGACAGAGACTGGAGGCCTGAATGTGTGTTTGAAGACTACTAGACAGAGACTGGAGGCCTGAATGTTGTCAGCCCTCTGTGATGTCACCATAGAGAATGATAGAGGCCTCTGGTATAGTCAACTGGGTGGGACTTCCCGACTTCAGTGGCTGATCCCTCCTGGTGACCCTGTTGGAGTCATGTCCAACCAAGTCATCAGGAGGGATCAGCCAATCGTGAAGAAGAAAATGTACTACTTCAAAATAGAGATTGCCTCAATGGCACTGCCCGTGTGCTTACAGACGCCACAATGGGAAGTATGTAGGCATGCTTTCTCTATCATTCTCTATGGATGTCACCTCTTAATCAGTATCAGAGCTACATTCTGATCAACCGTTTGTCAACAATTTACAACACTGTCTGCCTGTCTGTCATCCGTCCGTCCGTCCTTCCGTTCGTCTGTCCGTCTGTCTGTCAGAGTGTCTTTCTGTCTGTCTGATGGGTGAGCAACTGAATGTTCTGTTAGAGAGAGAGAAGAGTCTTGTTAGATGTAGAGAGAATGAGGGAGATATGAAGTGACGATATGATGGGAGTGAGAAAGGGAGAGACAGTGAAGAGAGTGTGAAGGTCTATTTTTAGATTCTTGAAAGATGGAGTAGGAAGGAGAGAAGTCTATTTTAGAGTCTTGTAAGATGGAGTAGGAAGGGGAGAATTCTATTTTAGAGTCTTGTAAGATGGAGTAGGAAGGAGAGAATTCTAATTTTAGAGTCTTGTAAGATGGAGTAGGAAGGAGAGAAGTCTATTTTAGAGTCTTGTAAGATGGAGTAGGAAGGAGAGAAGTCTATTTTAGAGTTTTCTAAGATGGAGTAGGCAGGAGAGAAGTCTATTTTAGAGTCTTGTAAGATGGAGTAGGAAGGAGAGAAGTCTATTTTAGAGTCTTGTAAGATGGAGTAGGAAGGTGAGAAGTCTATTTTAGAGTTTTGAAAGATGGAGTGGGAAGGAGAGAAGTCTATTTTAGAGTTTTCTAAGATGGAGTAGGAAGGAGAGAAGTCTATTTTAGAGTCTTGTTAGATGGAGTGGGAAGGAGCGAAGTCTATTTTAGAGTCTTGTTAGATGGAGTGGGAAGGAGCGAAGTCTATTTTAGAGTCTTGTTAGATGGAGTGGGAAGGAGAGAAGTCTATTTTAGAGTCTTGTTAGATGGAGTGGGAAGGAGCGAAGTCTATTTTAGAGTCTTGTTAGATGGAGTGGGAAGGAGAGAAGTCTATTTTAGAGTCTTGTTAGATGGAGTAGGAAGGAGAGAAGTCTATTTTAGAGTCTTGTTAGATGGAGTAGGAAGGAGAGAAGTCTATTTTAGAGTCTTGTTAGATGGAGTGGGAAGGAGAGAAGTCTATTTTAGAGTCTTGTTAGATGGAGTGGGCAGGAGAGAATTCTATTTTAGAGTCTTGTTAGATGGAGTGGGAAGGAGCGAAGTCTATTTTAGAGTCTTGTTAGATGGAGTAGGAAGGAGCGAAGTCTATTTTAGAGTCTTGTTAGATGGAGTGGGAAGGAGCGAAGTCTATTTTAGAGTCTTGTTAGATGGAGTGGGAAGGAGCGAAGTCTATTTTAGAGTCTTGTTAGATGGAGTGGGAAGGAGCGAAGTCTATTTTAGAGTCTTGTTAGATGGAGTGGGAAGGAGAGAAGTCTATTTTAGAGTCTTGTTAGATGGAGTAGGAAGGAGAGAAGTCTATTTTAGAGTCTTGTTAGATGGAGTAGGAAGGAGAGAAGTCTATTTTAGAGTCTTGTTAGATGGAGTGGGAAGGAGCGAAAGCAGAGAAAGAAAGAGTGAGAAGGAAAGTGGCCATTTAACCTCAAAGGCTCAGCAGTTGCTTGGGACACAGGGAGGGAGGGAGGGAGGGACATGGGGACATGTAAGAAAAATAATGAAGAGGAGTGGTTAGATGAAGGGAGGGAGAGAGGGAAGAGAGAGAGCAAGAGAGAGAGGAGAAGTGGCCATTTTAGCACCTCCTGACCATGTCCTTAACCTTAAAGATTAAAGAGTCAGCTATACAGTTAGATGAAGGGAGGGAGAGAGAGAGAGAAGAGAGAGTGTGTGAGAAGGGGAAGTGGTCATTTTAGCAAGATCTGACCATTATTGGTTCTGACCATCTCCCATTATAGACCTCTAACCTCAATGATTTATACCTGTCGAACACACACACACACACACACACACACACACACACACACACACACACACACACACACACACACACACACACACACACACACACACACACACACACACACACACACACACAAACTGCAGAGTTAACAGTGACACATCCTCCATCTCCTCTCTGTCTTTCTGTGACACTGCTCCCTCCTTCCTTCCCTCTCTCTTTCTCTCCCCTATCATCACTTTCTCTGATTGTACCCTCAGTCTTCCGGAGGGGCTATTTTAGAGTTAGAGTGTTTGTATTATATAGTTAGAGAGGGTTGGTATTATATAATTAGAGAGGGTTGGTATTATATAATTAGAGAGGGTTGGTATTATATAGTTAGAGAGGGTTGGTATAATATAGTTAGAGAGGTTTGGTATTATATAGTTAGTGAGGGTTGGTATTATATAATTAGAGAGGGTTGGTATTATATAATTAGAGAGGGTTGGTATTATATAGTTAGAGAGGGTTGGTATTATATAGTTAGTGAGGGTTGGTATTATATAATTAGAGAGGGTTGGTATTATATAATTAGAGAGGGTTGGTATTATATAGTTAGAGAGGGTTGGTATTATATAATTAGAGAGGGTTGGTATTATATAATTAGAGAGGGTTGGTATTATATAATTAGAGAGGGTTGGTATTATATAATTAGAGAGGGTTGATATTATATAATTAGAGAGGGTTGGTATTATATAATTAGAGAGGGTTGGTATTATATAGTTAGAGAGGGTTGGTATTATATAGTTAGAGAGGGTTGGTATTATATAATTAGAGAGGGTTGGTATTATATAGTTAGAGAGGGTTGGTATTATATAATTAGAGAGGGTTGGTATTATATAATTAGAGAGGGTTGGTATAATATAGTTAGAGAGGGTTGGTATTATATAATTAGAGAGGGTTGGTATTATATAGTTAGAGAGGGTTGGTATTATATAATTAGAGAGGGTTGGTATTATATAATTAGAGAGGGTTGGTATTATATAGTTAGAGAGGGTTGGTGTTATATAATTAGAGAGGTTTGGTGTTATATAGTTAGAGAGGGTTGGTATTATATAATTAGAGAGGGTTGGTATTATATAGTTAGAGAGGGTTGGTATTATATAATTAGAGAGGGTTGGTATTATATAGTTAGAGAGGGTTGGTATTATATAATTAGAGAGGTTTGGTATTATATAATTAGAGAGGGTTGGTATTATATAGTTAGAGAGGGTTGGTATTATATAGTTAGAGAGGGTTGGTATTATATAGTTAGAGAGGGTTGGTATTATATAGTTAGAGAGGGTTGGTATTATATAGTTAGAGAGGGTTGGTATTATATAATTAGAGAGGGTTGGTATTATATAGTTAGAGAGGGTTGGTATTATATAATTAGAGAGGTTTGGTATTATATAATTAGAGAGGGTTGGTATTATATAATTAGAGAGGGTTGGTATTATATAGTAGAGAGGGTTGTTATACGTTATATGAGATCTTCAGTTTCTTGGTAATTTCTCACATTGAATAGCCTTCATTTCTCAGAACAAGAAAAGACTGATGAGTTTCAGAAGAAAGTTCTTTGTTTCTGGCCATTTTGAGCCTGTAATCGAACCCACAAATGCTGATGCTCCAGATACTCAACTAGTCTAAAGAAGGCCAGTTTTATTGCTTCTTTAATCAGCATAACAGTTTTCAGCTGTGCTAACATAAGGAGTGATGGTTGCTGATAATGGGCCTCTGTACGCCTATGTAGATATTCCATAAACA
>NC_059453.1:6757500-6787500 GCF_905237065.1 Salmo salar
AGTATTTGTAGTGTGTGTAGTGTGTGTAATGTTTGTAGTGTGTGTAGTGTTTGTAGTGTGTGTAGTGTTTGTAGTGTGTGTAGTGTGTGTAGAGTGTGTAGTGCATGTAGCGTTGGTAGTGTGTGTAGTGTTTGTAGTGTGTGTATGTGTTTGTAGAGTGTGTAGAGTGTGTAGTGTGTGTAGTGTGTGTAGAGTGTGCAGTGTTTGTTGAGTGTGTAGTGTTTATAGTGTTTGTAGTGTGTAGAGTGTGTAGTGTGTGTAGTGCATGTAGAGTGTGTAGTGTGTGTGGTGTTTGTAGCGTGTGTAGAGTGTGTAGTGTGTGTAGTGTTTGTAGTGTGTGTAGTGTGTGTAGAGTGTGTAGTGTGTGTAATGTTTGTAGTGTGTGTAGTGTTTGTAGTGTGTGTAGTGTTTGTAGTGTGTGTAGTGCGTGTAGAGTGTGTAGTGCATGTAGTGTTGATAGTGTGTGTAGTGTTTGTAGTGTGTGTGGTGTTTGTAGTGTGTGTAGTGCGTGTAGAGTGTGTAGTGTGTGTAGTGTTTGTAGTGTGTGTAGTGTTTGTAGTGTGTGTATTGTTTGTAGTGTGTAGTGTGTGTAGTGCGTGTGTGGTGTGTAGTGTGTGTAGTGTGTGTAGTGTGTGTAGTCCTTGGTCTGCTGGGCTGATGGGAGCAGCCGATCCACTCTAGATCCAAGACGATATTTAATGTTCCCCAGGTCACTCTAGATCCAAGACGATATTTAACGTTCCCCAGGTCACTCTAGATCCAAGACGATATTTAACGTTCCCCAGGTCACTCTAGATCCAAGACGATATTCAACGTTCCCCAGGTCACTCTAGATCAAGACGATATTTAACGTTCCCCAGGTCACTCTAGATCCAAGACGATATTTAACGTTCCCCAGGTCACTCTAGATCAAGACGATATTTAACGTTCCCCAGGTCACTCTAGATCCAAGACGATATTCAACGTTCCCCAGGTCACTCTAGATCCAAGACGATATTTAATGTTCCCCAGGTCACTCTAGATCCAAGACGATATTTAACGTTCCCCAGGTCACTCTAGATCCAAGACGATATTCAACGTTCCCCAGGTCACTCTAGATCCAAGACGATATTCAACGTTCCCCAGGTCACTCTAGATCCAAGACGATATTCAACGTTCCCCAGGTCACTCTAGATCCAAGACGATATTTAACGTTCCCCAGGTCACTCTAGATCCAAGACGATATTTAACTTTCCCCAGGTCACTCTAGATCCAAGACGATATTTAACGTTCCCCAGGTCACTCTAGATCCAAGACGATATTTAACGTTCCCCAGGTCACTCTAGATCCAAGACGATATTTAACGTTCCCCAGGTCACTCTAGATCCAAGACGATATTCAACGTTCCCCAGGTCACTCTAGATCCAAGACGATTTTTAATGTTCCCCAGGTCACTCTAGATCCAAGACGATATTTAACGTTCCCCAGGTCACTCTAGATCCAAGACGATATTTAACGTTCCCCAGGTCACTCTAGATCAAGACGATATTCAACGTTCCCCAGGTCACTCTAGATCCAAGACGATATTCAACGTTCCCCAAGTCACTCTAGATCCAAGACGATATTCAACGTTCCCCAGGTCACTCTAGATCCAAGACGATATTTAACGTTCCCCAGGTCACTCTAGATCCAAGACGATATTCAACGTTCCCCAGGTCACTCTAGATCCAAGACGATATTTAACGTTCCCCAGGTCACTCTAGATACAAGACGATATTTAACGTTCCCCAGGTCACTCTAGATCCAAGACGATATTTAATGTTCCCCAGGTCACTCTAGATCCAAGACGATATTTAATGTTCCCCAGGTCACTCTAGATCCAAGACGATATTCAACGTTCAACTATTTACCGTCCAGTAGGCTTGTGGCTTGCTGGGGGGTTGTGGATACAGATGGAGGATGGGCATCAGCCAGAGCTCCGGCTCAAACCTCAACCCTTAACTTAACCATTAGGAGTTAATGGTTCACTTTCGGTCATTTCATTGTATGTGACAAATCAATTTGATGTGATTTATCTTAATGATCCAAATTTGACATTTATCCGCATTGGGACAAACGTTGAATATCGAAATCAAAGTGTAGTGGGCTTAGAAATAAATACACACACACACACACACACACACACACACACACACACACACACACACACACACACACACACACACACACACACACACACACACACACACACACACACACACACACACAGTGGTCCGTTGTAGAAACATCTAGTAGTGTAAATTAACACTGATCCTAAAGATGGTAAAAGGTAATTTTCTGTTTTTCTCCCAACTTCCCACTGCTTCAATGTTTGTTTTATGTTAGTGTAGTGTGTGTATGTGTTTGTAGAGTCTGTAGAGTGTGTAGTGTGTGTAGTGCGTGTAGAGTGTGTAGAGTGTGTAGTGTTTGTTGAGTGTGTAGTGTTTATAGTGTTTGTAGTGTGTCGTGTGTAGAGTGTGTAGTGTGTGTAGTGCATGTAGAGTGTGTAGTGTGTGTAGTGTTTGTAGTGTGTGTAATGTGTGTAGAGTGTGTGGTGTGTGTAGTGCGTGTAGAGTGTGTAGTGTGTGTAGTGTTTGTAGTGTGTGTAGTATTTGTAGTGTGTGTAGTGTGTGTAATGTTTGTAGTGTGTGTAGTGTTTGTAGTGTGTGTAGTGTTTGTAGTGTGTGTAGTGCGTGTAGAGTGTGTAGTGCATGTAGCGTTGGTAGTGTGTGTAGTGTTTGTAGTGTGTGTATGTGTTTGTAGAGTGTGTAGAGTGTGTAGTGTGTGTAGTGCGTGTAGTGCTTATAGTGTTTGTAGTGTGTAGTGTGTAGAGTGTGTAGTGTGTGTAGTGCATGTAGAGTGTGTAGTGTGTGTGGTGTTTGTAGCGTGTGTAGAGTGTGTAGTGTGTGTAGTGTTTGTAGTGTGTGTAGTGTGTGTAGAGTGTGTAGTGTGTGTAATGTTTGTAGTGTGTGTAGTGTTTGTAGTGTGTGTAGTGTTTGTAGTGTGTGTAGTGCGTGTAGAGTGTGTAGTGCATGTAGTGTTGGTAGTGTGTGTAGTGTTTGTAGTGTGTGTGGTGTTTGTAGTGTGTGTAGTGCGTGTAGAGTGTGTAGTGCATGTAGAGTGTGTAGTGTGTGTAGTGTTTGTAGTGTGTGTAGTGTGTGTAGAGTGTGTGGTGTGTGTAGTGCGTGTAGAGTGTGTAGTGTGTGTAGTGTTTGTAGTGGGTGTAGTATTTGTAGTGTGTGTAGTGTGTGTAATGTTTGTAGTGTGTGTAGTGTTTGTAGTGTGTGTAGTGTTTGTAGTGTGTGTAGTGTGTGTAGAGTGTGTAGTGCATGTAGCGTTGGTAGTGTGTGTAGTGTTTGTAGTGTGTGTATGTGTTTGTAGAGTGTGTAGAGTGTGTAGTGTGTGTAGTGTGTGTAGAGTGTGCAGTGTTTGTTGAGTGTGTAGTGTTTATAGTGTTTGTAGTGTGTAGAGTGTGTAGTGTGTGTAGTGCATGTAGAGTGTGTAGTGTGTGTGGTGTTTGTAGCGTGTGTAGAGTGTGTAGTGTGTGTAGTGTTTGTAGTGTGTGTAGTGTGTGTAGAGTGTGTAGTGTGTGTAATGTTTGTAGTGTGTGTAGTGTTTGTAGTGTGTGTAGTGTTTGTAGTGTGTGTAGTGCGTGTAGAGTGTGTAGTGCATGTAGTGTTGATAGTGTGTGTAGTGTTTGTAGTGTGTGTGGTGTTTGTAGTGTGTGTAGTGCGTGTAGAGTGTGTAGTGCGTGTAGAGTGTGTAGTGTGTGTAGTGTTTGTAGTGTGTGTAGTGTTTGTAGTGTGTGTATTGTTTGTAGTGTGTAGTGTGTGTAGTGCGTGTGTGGTGTGTAGTGTGTGTAGTGTGTGTAGTGTGTGTAGTCCTTGGTCTGCTGGGCTGATGGGAGCAGCCGATCCACTCTAGATCCAAGACGATATTTAATGTTCCCCAGGTCACTCTAGATCCAAGACGATATTTAACGTTCCCCAGGTCACTCTAGATCCAAGACGATATTTAACGTTCCCCAGGTCACTCTAGATCCAAGACGATATTCAACGTTCCCCAGGTCACTCTAGATCAAGACGATATTTAACGTTCCCCAGGTCACTCTAGATCCAAGACGATATTTAACGTTCCCCAGGTCACTCTAGATCAAGACGATATTTAACGTTCCCCAGGTCACTCTAGATCCAAGACGATATTCAACGTTCCCCAGGTCACTCTAGATCCAAGACGATATTCAACGTTCCCCAGGTCACTCTAGATCAAGACGATATTTAACGTTCCCCAGGTCACTCTAGATCCAAGACGATATTTAACGTTCCCCAGGTCACTCTAGATCAAGACGATATTTAACGTTCCCCAGGTCACTCTAGATCCAAGACGATATTCAACGTTCCCCAGGTCACTCTAGATCCAAGACGATATTTAACGTTCCCCAGGTCACTCTAGATCCAAGACGATATTTAACGTTCCCCAGGTCACTCTAGATCCAAGACGATATTCAACGTTCCCCAGGTCACTCTAGATCCAAGACGATATTCAACGTTCCCCAGGTCACTCTAGATCCAAGACGATATTCAACGTTCCCCAGGTCACTCTAGATCCAAGACGATATTTAATGTTCCCCAGGTCACTCTAGATCCAAGACGATATTTAACTTTCCCCAGGTCACTCTAGATCCAAGACGATATTTAACGTTCCCCAGGTCACTCTAGATCCAAGACGATATTTAATGTTCCCCAGGTCACTCTAGATCCAAGACGATATTTAACGTTCCCCAGGTCACTCTAGATCCAAGACGATATTCAACGTTCCCCAGGTCACTCTAGATCCAAGACGATTTTTAATGTTCCCCAGGTCACTCTAGATCCAAGACGATATTTAACGTTCCCCAGGTCACTCTAGATCCAAGACGATATTTAACGTTCCCCAGGTCACTCTAGATCAAGACGATATTCAACGTTCCCCAGGTCACTCTAGATCCAAGACGATATTCAACGTTCCCCAGGTCACTCTAGATCCAAGACGATATTCAACGTTCCCCAGGTCACTCTAGATCCAAGACGATATTTAACGTTCCCCAGGTCACTCTAGATCCAAGACGATATTCAACGTTCCCCAGGTCACTCTAGATCCAAGACGATATTTAACGTTCCCCAGGTCACTCTAGATACAAGACGATATTTAACGTTCCCCAGGTCACTCTAGATCCAAGACGATATTTAACGTTCCCCAGGTCACTCTAGATCCAAGACGATATTTAATGTTCCCCAGGTCACTCTAGATCCAAGACGATATTCAACGTTCAACTATTTACCGTCCAGTAGGC
The DNA here is from genome assembly GCF_905237065.1 of Salmo salar. Lineage (NCBI taxonomy): Eukaryota > Metazoa > Chordata > Actinopteri > Salmoniformes > Salmonidae > Salmo > Salmo salar. The sequence continues at coordinate 6,762,851 of NC_059453.1, forward strand.
TTGTGGCTTGCTGGGGGGTTGTGGATACAGATGGAGGATGGGCATCAGCCAGAGCTCCGGCTCAAACCTCAACCCTTAACTTAACCATTAGGAGTTAATGGTTCACTTTCGGTCATTTCATTGTATGTGACAAATCAATTTGATTTGATTTATCTTAATGATCCAAATTTGACATTTATCCGCATTGGGACAAACGTTGAATATCGAAATCAAAGTGTAGTGGGCTTAGAAATAAACACACACACACACACACACACACACACACACACACACACACACACACACACACACACACACACACACACACACACACACACACACACACACACACACACACACACACACACACAGACACTCAGCCCAATAACATTCCTGCAGGGTAAAATGGGCCTACCCTGAGATGCCACTGAGCCACCACTGATGAGTGTGTGTGTCAGTGTGTGTGTTTTTCTGCCGTGGGCTGCTGTTAGAGTTTCAGTCAGAAACAAGGACTGAAGAAAACAGATGGGTAAGAGTTCTGCTCACATCACAAAGAGAGGAGGAGAAAGAGAAGACTGGCATAGAGGAGAGAGAGAGGGAGAGAGAGGAGAGAAGACTGGCATAGAGGAGGAAGAGAGGGAGAGAGAGAGAAGACTGGCATAGAGGAGAGAGAGAGAGAAGAGAGAGAAGACTGGCATAGAGGAGAGAGAGAGGAGAGAGAGGAGAGAAGACTGGCATAGAGGAGAGAGAGAGGGAGAGAGAGAGAAGACTGGCATAGAGGAGAGAGAGAGGGAGAGAGACGAGAGAAGACTGGCATAGAGGAGAGAGAGAGGGAGAGAGAGGAGAGAAGACTGGCATAGAGGAGAGAGAGAGGGAGAGAGAGGAGAGAAGACTGGCATAGAGGAGAGAGAGAGGGAGAAAGAGTAGAGAAGACTGGCATAGAGGAGAGAGAGAGGGAGAGAGAGGAGAGAAGACTGGCATAGAGGAGAGAAAGAGGGAGAGAGAGGAGAGAAGACTGGCATAGAGGAGAGAGAGAGGGAGAGAGAGGAGAGAAGACTGGCATAGAGGAGAGAGAGAGGGAGAGAGAGGAGAGAAGACTGGCATAGAGGAGAGAGAGAGGGAGAGAGAGAGAAGACTGGCATAGGGGAGAGGGAGAGGGAGAGAGAGGAGAGAAGACTGGCATAGAGGAGAGAGAGAGGGAGAGAGAGGAGAGAAGACTGGCATAGAGGAGAGCGAGAGGGAGAGAGAGAGAAGACTGGCATAGAGGAGAGAGAGAGGGAGAGAGAGGAGAGAAGACTGGCATAGAGGAGAGAGAGGGAGAGAGAGAGAAGACTGGCATAGAGGAGAGAGAGAGGGAGAGAGAGGAGAGAAGACTGGCATAGAGGAGAGAGAGAGGGAGAGAGAGAGAAGACTGGCATAGAGGAGAGAGAGAGAGGAGAGAAGACTGGCATTGAGGAGAGAGAGGGAGAGAGAGAGAGGAGAGAAGACTGGCATAGAGGAGAGAGAGGGAGAGAGAGAGAAGACTGGCATAGAGGAGAGAGAGAGGGAGAGAGAGAGAAGACTGGCATAGAGGAGAGAGAGAGGGAGAGAGAGAGAAGACTGGCATAGAGGAGAGAGAGAGGGAGATAGAGAGGGAGAGAAGACTGGCATAGAGGAGAGAGAGAGGGAGATAGAGAGGGAGAGAAGACTGGCATAGAGGATAGGGAAGACTGGCATAGAGGAGAGAGAGAGGGAGAGAGAGAGAAGACTGGCATAGAGGAGGGAGAGAGAGGAGAGAAGACTGGCATAGAGGAGAGAGAGAGAGGAGAGAGAAGACTGGCATAGAGGAGGAAGAGAGGGAGAGAGAGAGAAGACTGGCATAGAGGAGGAAGAGAGGGAGAGAAGACTGGCATAGAGGAGGGAGAGAGAGGAGAGAAGACTGGCATAGAGGAGAGAGAGCTAGAGAGAAGACTGGCATAGAGGAGAGAGAGCGAGAGAGAAGACTGGCATAGAGGAGAGAGAGAGAGGAGAGAGAAGACTGGCATAGAGGAGAGAGAGAGAGGAGAGAGAAGACTGGCATAGAGGAGAGAGAGAGATCAGTAAGTGTCAGTTGGTAGCTGGTAAATATTACCCATAACCCTCAGCTGTGTGTGTACCAACTGGTCTTTCTCTAAGACCAGAGTGTGACTATGTAAGCTACTGACACACACAGTCTGTAGTTTTCCATAATGCAAACCAGAGGGCATGTCGCTGGGTCTGTCACCTTGGCAACCTGATGACAACATGCCTGCATGAAACCTTTCCCTGAGTGGTGAGGTGTGTGTGTGTGTGTGTGTGTGTGTGTGTGTGTGTGTGTGTGTGTGTGTGTGTGTGTGTGTGTGTGTGTGTGTGTGTGTGTGTGTGTGTGTGTGTGTGTGTGTGTGTGTCAGGATGTAAACATGGATTGTGGTTGAGAGGGAGGGGTCAGGATGCAGGATCTCACTGAGTGTGTTGGTGTGTTGGTGTGTCTCACTGAGTGTGTTGGTCTGTCTCACTGAGTGTGTTGGTGTGTTGGTGTGTCTCACTGAGTGTGTTGGTCTGTCTCACTGAGTGTGTTGGTGTGTCTCACTGAGTGTGTTGGTGTGTCTCACTGAGTGTGTTGGTGTGTCTCACTGAGTGTGTTGGTGTGTCTCACTGAGTGTGTTGGTGTGTCTCACTGAGTGTGTTGGTGTGTCTCACTGAGTGTGTTGGTGTGTCTCACTGAGTGTGTTGGTGTGTCTCACTGAGTGTGTTGGTGTGTCTCACTGAGTGTGTTGGTCTGTCTCACTGAGTGTGTTGGTGTGTCTCACTGAGTGTGTTGGTGTGTTGGTGTGTCTCACTGAGTGTGTTGGTCTGTCTCACTGAGTGTGTTGGTGTGTCTCACTGAGTGTGTTGGTGTGTCTCACTGGAGTGTGTTGGTGTGTCTCACTGAGTGTGTTGGTGTGTCTCACTGAGTGTGTTGGTCTGTCTCACTGAGTGTGTTGGTGTGTCTCACTGTTGTGTGTTGGTCTGTCTCACTGAGTGTGTTGGTCTGTCTCACTGAGTGTGTTGGTGTGTCTCACTGAGTGTGTTGGTCTGTCTCACTGAGTGTGTTGGTGTGTCTCACTGAGTGTGTTGGTGTGTCTCACTGTTGTGTGTTGGTCTGTCTCACTGAGTGTGTTGGTGTGTCTCACTGAGTGTGTTGGTGTGTCTCACTGAGTGTGTTGGTGTGTCTCACTGAGTGTGTTGGTGTGTCTCACTGAGTGTGTTGGTGTGTCTCACTGAGTGTGTTGGTGTGTCTCACTGAGTGTGTTGGTGTGTCTCACTGAGTGTGTTGGTGTGTCTCACTGAGTGTGTTGGTGTGTCTCACTGAGTGTGTTGGTCTGTCTCACTGAGTGTGTTGGTGTGTCTCACTGAGTGTGTTGGTCTGTCTCACTGAGTGTGTTGGTGTGTCTCACTGAGTGTGTTGGTGTGTCTCACTGTTGTGTGTTGGTCTGTCTCACTGAGTGTGTTGGTGTGTCTCACTGAGTGTGTTGGTGTGTCTCACTGAGTGTGTTGGTGTGTCTCACTGAGTGTGTTGGTGTGTCTCACTGAGTGTGTTGGTGTGTTGGTGTGTCTCACTGAGTGTGTTGGTGTGTTGGTGTGTCTCACTGAGTGTGTTGGTCTGTCTCACTGAGTGTGTTGGTCTGTCTCACTGAGTGTGTTGGTCTGTCTCACTGAGTGTGTTGGTGTGTTGGTGTGTCTCACTGAGTGTGTTGGTGTGTTGGTGTGTTGGTGTGTCTCACTGAGTGTGTTGGCGTCTCTCACTGTGTGTGTTGGTGTGTCTCACTGAGTGTGTTGGTGTGTCTCACTGAGTGTGTTGGTGTGTCTCACTGAGTGTGTTGGTCTGTCTCACTGAGTGTGTTGGTGTGTCTCACTGAGTGTGTTGGTGTGTTGGTGTGTCTCACTGAGTGTGTTGGTCTGTCTCACTGAGTGTGTTGGTGTGTCTCACTGAGTGTGTTGGTGTGTCTCACTGAGTGTGTTGGTGTGTCTCACTGAGTGTGTTGGTGTGTCTCACTGAGTGTGTTGGTCTGTCTCACTGAGTGTGTTGGTGTGTCTCACTGTTGTGTGTTGGTCTGTCTCACTGAGTGTGTTGGTCTGTCTCACTGAGTGTGTTGGTGTGTCTCACTGAGTGTGTTGGTCTGTCTCACTGAGTGTGTTGGTGTGTCTCACTGAGTGTGTTGGTGTGTCTCACTGTTGTGTGTTGGTCTGTCTCACTGAGTGTGTTGGTGTGTCTCACTGAGTGTGTTGGTGTGTCTCACTGAGTGTGTTGGTGTGTCTCACTGAGTGTGTTGGTGTGTCTCACTGAGTGTGTTGGTGTGTTGGTGTGTCTCACTGAGTGTGTTGGTGTGTTGGTGTGTCTCACTGAGTGTGTTGGTCTGTCTCACTGAGTGTGTTGGTCTGTCTCACTGAGTGTGTTGGTCTGTCTCACTGAGTGTGTTGGTGTGTTGGTGTGTCTCACTGAGTGTGTTGGTGTGTTGGTGTGTTGGTGTGTCTCACTGAGTGTGTTGGCGTCTCTCACTGTGTGTGTTGGTGTGTCTCACTGAGTGTGTTGGTGTGTCTCACTGAGTGTGTTGGTGTGTCTCACTGAGTGTGTTGGTGTGTCTCACTGAGTGTGTTGGCGTGTTGGTGTGTCTCACTGAGTGTGTTGGTGTGTCTCACTGAGTGTGTTGGTGTGTCTCACTGAGTGTGTTGGTGTGTCTCACTGAGTGTGTTGGCGTGTTGGTGTGTCTCACTGAGTGTGTTGGTGTGTCTCACTGAGTGTGTTGGTGTGTCTCACTGAGTGTGTTGGTGTGTTGGTGTGTCTCACTGAGTGTGTTGGTGTGTTGGTGTGTGTACGTCTGTTTCTCAGAATTTTCTACACTTGGTGTTCTTGAAGCAACATAGTGAAATATGTAACACACTCCCCAGTCTCAGTGGAATATGTAACACACTCCCCAGTCTCAGTGGAATATGTAACACACTCCCCAGTCTCAGTGGAATATGTAACACACTCCCCAGTCTCAGTGGAATATGTAACACACTCCCCAATCTCATTGGAATATGTAACACACTCCCCAGTCTCAGTGTAATATGTAACACACTCCCCAGTCTCAGTGGAATATGTAACACACTCCCCAGTCTCAGTGGAATATGTAACACACTCCCCAATCTCATTGGAATATGTAACACACTCCCCAGTCTCAGTGTAATATGTAACACACTCCCCAGTCTCAGTGGAATATGTAACACACTCCCCAGTCTCATTGGAATATGTAACACACTCCCCAGTCTCAGTGGAATATGTAACACACTCCCCAGTCTCAGTGGAATATGTAACACACTCCCCAGTCTCAGTGGAATATGTAACACTCTCCCCAATCTCAGTGGAATATGTAACACACTCCCCAGTCTCAGTGGAATATGTAACACACTCCCCAATCTCAGTGGAATATGTAACACACTCCCCAGTCTCAGTGGAATATGTAACACACTCCCCAGTCTCAGTGGTGGAATATGTAACACTCTCCCCAGTCTCAGTGGAATATGTAACACACTCCCCAGTCTCAGTGGAATATGTAACACTCTCCCCAGTCTCAGTGGAATATGTAACACACTCCCCAGTCTCAGTGGAATATGTAACACACTCCCCAGTCTCAGTGGTGGAATATGTAACACCCTCCCCAGTCTCAGTGGAATATGTAACACACTCCCCAGTCTCAGTGGAATATGTAACACACTCCCCAGTCTCAGTGGAATATGTAACACACTCCCCAGTCTCAGTGGAATATGTAACACACTCCCCAGTCTCAGTGGAATATGTAACACACTCCCTAGTCTCAGTGGTGGAATATGTAACACACTCCCCAGTCTCAGTGGTGGAATATGTAACACACTCCCCAGTCTCAGTGGTGGAATATGTAACACACTCCCCAGTCTCAGTGGAATATGTAACACACTCCCCAGTCTCATGGTGGAATATGTAACAGACTCCCCAGTCTCAGTGGAATAAGTAACACACTCCCCAGTCTCAGTGGAATATGTAACACACTCCCCAATCTCATTGGAATATGTAACACACTCCCCAGTCTCAGTGTAATATGTAACACACTCCCCGGTCTCAGTGGAATATGTAACACACTCCCCAGTCTCATTGGAATATGTAACACACTCCCCAGTCTCAGTGGAATATGTAACACACTCCCCGGTCTCAGTGGAATATGTAACACACTCCCCAGTCTCAGTGGAATATGTAACACACTCCCCAGTCTCAGTGGAATATGTAACACACTCCCCAGTCTCAGTGGAATATGTAACACTCTCCCCAATCTCAGTGGAATATGTAACACACTCCCCAGTCTCAGTGGAATATGTAACACACTCCCCAATCTCATTGGAATATGTAACACACTCCCCAGTCTCATTGTAATATGTAACACACTCCCCGGTCTCAGTGGAATATGTAACACACTCCCCAGTCTCATTGGAATATGTAACACACTCCCCAGTCTCAGTGGAATATGTAACACACTACCCGGTCTCAGTGGAATATGTAACACACTCCTCAGTCTCAGTGGAATATGTAACACACTCCCCAATCTCAGTGGAATATGTAACACACTCCCCAGTCTCAGTGGAATATGTAACACACTCCCCAGTCTCAGTGGAATATGTAACACACTCCCCAGTCTCAGTGGAATATGTAACACACTCACCAGTCTCAGTGGAATAAGTAACACACTCCCCAGTCTCATGGTGGAATATGTAACACACTCCCCAGTCTCAGTGGAATATGTAACACACTCCCCAGTCTCAGTGGAATATGTAACACACTCCCCAGTCTCAGTGGAATATGTAACACTCTCCCCAATCTCAGTGGAATATGTAACACACTCCCCAGTCTCAGTGGAATATGTAACACACTCCCCAGTCTCAGTGGAATATGTAACACACTCCCCAGTCTCAGTGGTGGAATATGTAACACTCTCCCCAGTCTCAGTGGAATATGTAACACACTCCCCAGTCTCAGTGGAATATGTAACACACTCCCCAGTCTCAGTGGAATATGTAACACACTCCCCAGTCTCAGTGGAATATGTAACACACTCCCCAGTCTCAGTGGAATATGTAACACACTCCCCAGTCTCAGTGGAATATGTAACACACTCCCCAGTCTCAGTGGAATATGTAACACACTCCCCAGTCTCAGTGGAATATGTAACACACTCCCTAGTCTCAGTGGTGGAATATGTAACACACTCCCCAGTCTCAGTGGTGGAATATGTAACACACTCCCCAGTCTCAGTGGTGGAATATGTAACACACTCCCCAGTCTCAGTGGAATATGTAACACACTCCCCAGTCTCATGGTGGAATATGTAACAGACTCCCCAGTCTCAGTGGAATAAGTAACACACTCCCCAGTCTCAGTGGAATATGTAACACACTCCCCAGTCTCAGTGGAATATGTAACACACTCACCAGTCTCAGTGGTGGAATATGTAACACACTCCCCAGTCTCAGTGGAATATGTAACACACTCCCCAGTCTCAGTGGAATATGTAACACTCTCCCCAATCTCAGTGGAATATGTAACACACTCCCCAGTCTCAGTGGAATATGTAACACACTCCCCAGTCTCAGTGGTGGAATATGTAACACACTCCCCAGTCTCAGTGGAATATGTAACACACTCCCCAGTCTCAGTGGTGGAATATGTAACACACTCCCCAGTCTCAGTGGAATATGTAACACACTCCCTAGTCTCAGTGGAATATGTAACACACTCCCCGGTCTCAGTGGAATATGTAACACACTCACCAGTCTCAGTGGTGGAATATGTAACACACTCCCCAGTCTCAGTGGTGGAATATGCATTAACATCTTTCTATGGCTGATTTTGAATGTGTAACGTTTTGAACCAGAGGCTGATGCTTACACCTATAGTCTGTCCCAGTCCTCAACACTCTGGCAGAACTGACACCTACCTGGAGGTAACAGCGCTCACTGATGACCCCTAGTGGCCGGTTTACACATAATCTCCCGAAGTCCGCAGACATGGATGGACGTTGAATAGTGACTTGTATCAGGGTGGTCTGCCAGGGGATATGAGAAAGCGATAGAAACAACATCTCCCATGATATTTACAGTGTGTGTTTGTGTGTGTGTGTGTGTGTGTGTGTGTGTGTGTGTGTGTGTGTGTGTGTGTGTGTGTGTGTGTGTGTGTGTGTGTGTGTGTGTGTGTGTGTGTGTGTGTGTGTGTGTGTGTGTGTGTGTGTTCTGCATGTTGAGCAGATGGACTCGAGTCCCATTACCCACAATCCCCTATGGAACCCCTTAACCCTGGCCGGTGACATTATCCTTAACCCAACAGACGCCATGACCTCATCCTAGGATGTTAACTCCCCTTCCCTAATCACCCCTCCTCTCCTAACCCCTCCTCACCGTTTTCCCCTCTAGCTCCCACTCCTCTCAACCTCCTCTCCTTTCCTCGTTGGTTTTGTGCCTTCAGTCTGCCTCTCTGCCCTCTCATTCTCTCACTCTCTAATTTCTCCTCCTCACCTCTCTTTCCCCTGTTGCTCCCTCTTTCTCCCTCCCTCCCTCCCTCCCTCCCTCTCCTCCCTCCCTCCCTCCTCCCTTCCCTCCCTCCCTCCCTCCCTCCCTCCCTCCCTCCCTCCCTCCTTTTTCCTCCCTTCTCCTTCCCTCTCTCCTTCCTCCCCTCCTCCTCCTCTTTTTATTCCACCCTCCGTCTCTCCCTCTGTGTGACACAGAGTGTGTGTTTGTGTTTAAGCGTCTGGTTGTGTGTGACAGCTCCAAAGACAGTGTTTATGTTTCTTTGACAATCACAAAAAGACAGTTTAGAGACTCCGTGACAACCAAAGCGTTCTGTCTGTTTGTGTGTGTGTGAGTCTTCCAAACATCACCGTGACGACAGATAATATTGTTTTTCTCTTTCAGCACATCAGACTCTCTTTTGGTGTCTTCAGAGAGAGAGAGAGAGAGAGACAGTGAGAGAGAGACAGTGAGAGAGAGACAGACAGAAAGAGAGAGAGACAAAGAGAGAGAGAGAGACAGAGACAGCGTGATACAGACAGCGAGAGACAGAGACAGAGAGACAGAGAGAGAGATAGAAAGAGAGAGACAGAGAGAGAGAGATGGAGAGAGAGACGGAGAGAGAAGGGGAGGGTGAAACATGTTAGAAGATGTAAGGATGAGAGTGTTTCCCAGACACCTAATTTCAATTAATGCAGCAGGAGGTAGAGTTGTGTTGTAGTGAGTTGTGGGTAAATGGGTTCAGTCTCCTGAATAGCACTCTGTCCTCTATAGAGCCCTACAGGACTTACAGGTTCTAAAAGATGTCACCGATGCCCTTGACTCTAAACAATGTTGTGCTGCTATTTTTCTTTAAATCATTCTCTCAACTATTATTCTGACATTTCACATTCTTAAAATAAAGTGGTGATCCTAACTGACCTAAGACAGGGAATTTTTACTAGGATTAAATGTCAGGATTGTGAAAAACGGAGTTTAATTGTATTTGGCTAAGGTGTATGTAAACTTCTGACTTCAACTGTATATATATTTTGTTAAGCAATAATACACTCAAGTCCACGTGTTATTACGTTTTTATCATGACTGTGATGTGGTCATAGCCATGATAAAAATGTCATAACAGATGGACTCGTGTGTGTTATTGCTTTTATACAACGGGTTACAAGTATTAAAAGCAATGTTTTAACAAAACGTGATGCTACGTTCACTAACACTGACGCTACGGTCACAAAAAACTACCCAAAGCGCTGGTTGATAGATCCAGAAGGCTCTGTCTTTGACCCCTTGCTAGCTAGCCAACTACACAGCTAACACCTCAGCTAACACCTCAGCTAACACCTCAGCTGACAGCTAACACCTCAGCTAACACCTCAGCTATCAGCTAACACCTCAGCTAACTCCTCAGCTAACACCTCAGCTAACAGCTAACACCTCAGCTAACACCTCAGCTAACACCTCAGCTAACAGCTAACACCTCAGCTAACAGCTAACACCTCAGCTAACACCTCAGCTAACAGCTAACACCTCAGCTAACACCTCAGTTAACAGCTAAAAACTCAGCTAACAGCTAACACCTCAGCTAACAGCTAACACCTCAGCTAACACCTCAACTAACAGCTAACACCTCAGCTAGCAGCTAACATCTCAGCTAACAGCTAACAACTCAGCTAACATCTCAGCTAACAGCTAACAACTCAGCTAACAGCTAACACCTCAGCTAACAGCTAACACCTCAGCTAGCAGCTAACATCTCAGCTAACAGCTAACAACTCAGCTAACAGCTAACATCTCAGCTAACAGTTAACACCTCAGCTAACACCTCAGCTAACACCTCAGCTAACAGCTAACACCTCAGCTAAACTTCAGCTATCAGCTAACACCTCAGCTAACACCTCAGCTAACACCTCAGCTAACAGCTAACACCTCAGCTAACAGCTAACACCTCAGCTAACACCTCAGCTAACAGCTAACACCTCAGCTAACACCTCAGTTAACAGCTAACAACTCAGCTAACAGCTAACACCTCAGCTAACGGCTAACACCTCAGCTAACACCTCAACTAACAGCTAGCAGCTAACATCTCAGCTAACAGCTAACAACTCAGCTAACATCTCAGCTAACAGCTAACAACTCAGCTAACAGCTAACACCTCAGCTAACAGCTAACACCTCAGCTAGCAGCTAACATCTCAGCTAACAGCTAACAACTCAGCTAACAGCTAACATCTCAGCTAACAGCTAACAACTCAGCTAACAGCTAACACCTCAGCTAACAGCTAACACCTCAGCTAACAGCTAACAGCGAACACAATCACTTCAGACTGAAGCTGGAAAGACCAATCTAACTGCATTTTATTTGCTTTGACCTGTTTTTCGATGTATATTTTCTTTTTATATGTAAAAATGATACTGATTCATGATTTTGACTGGCTGAGAGTAGCTGCCTCTGTCTCGTCCCAAAGTCCAGAAACGTTCATTACAATGTAGGAAATGTTGGAGATAATGTGAAGATGCTTTTACAGTGGAGATCAAGTTTATCGTCGCCGGGCAGATGAGACAGTGGGTCTGTAGTTGTAGTGCACTGCTAGGTAATTATAGCACTTTGTATGAACGTACTGGCCGTGTGTATGTTATCTAGTATATAATGGATATCAGGACAGGCTCTAACAATGGGAACTCAAACCACCCGTTGTATAATATTCCATTTATTATCTGTGTCCATATTGAGTTTCTAGTAGATATGGTTTCAGAGAAAATAGCCAATTTATGGAGAAAAAAATATTAATCAATCATATCATCAATTACCTCTGGAACTCTTTCAACTTCTGACTTCTCACAGCTGACACCAGTTTGACACCAAAACATTAACAACAACAACATATTGACATGGTCAAATAAATACATGTTTTGTAAAAAAAATGATATTTAATTCTGAATCACTCATATTAGACACCAATGGTATTCACTAAGTGGATGTTTTTTATTTAAGATAATGTTTTACAGCTTTGTCATTCTATTTTTTTTTATTTTAAAATCATCTTATTTAATATTGTACATGTGATAAGGCCACACAGAGAGCCAGAGATCATTACAGACACATGTGATAATCTGAAGTTCCCAAAAGAGTCAGAACTGTAGAATAGTCCAGTATTACTATAGTGGTGATGGACCCTCCCTCTGCTACTAGAGTCAGAACTGTAGAATAGTCCAGTATTACTATAGTGGTGATGGACCCTCCCTCTGCTACTAGAGTCAGAACTGTAGAATAGTCCAGTATTACTATAGTGGTGATGGACCCTCCCTCTGCTACTAGAGTCAGAACTGTAGAATAGTCCAGTATTACTATAGTGGTGATGGACCCTCCCTCTGCTACTAGAGTCAGAACTGTAGAATAGTCCAGTATTACTATAGTGGTGATGGACCCTCCCTCTGCTACTAGAGTCAGAACTGTAGAATAGTCCAGTATTACTATAGTGGTGATGGACCCTCCCTCTGCTACTAGAGTCAGAACTGTAGAATAGTCCAGTATTACTATAGTGGTGATGGACCCTCCCTCTGCTACTAGAGTCAGAACTGTAGAATAGTCCAGTATTACTATAGTGGTGATGGACCCTCCCTCTGCTACTAGAGTCAGAACTGTAGAATAGTCCAGTATTACTATAGTGGTGATGGACCCTCCCTCTGCTACTAGAGTCAGAACTGTAGAATAGTCCAGTATTACTATAGTGGTGATGGACCCTCCCTCTGCTACTAGAGTCAGAACTGTAGAATAGTCCAGTATTACTATAGTGGTGATGGACCCTCCCTCTGCTACTAGAGTCAGAACTGTAGAATAGTCCAGTATTACTATAGTGGTGATGGACCCTCCCTCTGCTACTAGAGTCAGAACTGTAGAATAGTCCAGTATTACTATAGTGGTGATGGACCCTCCCTCTGCTACTAGAGTCAGAACTGTAGAATAGTCCAGTATTACTATAGTGGTGATGGACCCTCCCTCTGCTACTAGAGTCAGAACTGTAGAATAGTCCAGTATTACTATAGTGGTGATGGACCCTCCCTCTGCTACTAGAGTCAGAACTGTAGAATAGTCCAGTATTACTATAGTGGTGATGGACCCTCCCTCTGCTACTAGAGTCAGAACTGTAGAATAGTCCAGTATTACTATAGTGGTGATGGACCCTCCCTCTGCTACTAGAGTCAGAACTGTAGAATAGTCCAGTATTACTATAGTGGTGATGGACCCTCCCTCTGCTACTAGAGTCAGAACTGTAGAATAGTCCAGTATTACTATAGTGGTGATGGACCCTCCCTCTGCTACTAGAGTCAGAACTGTAGAATAGTCCAGTATTACTATAGTGGTGATGGACCCTCCCTCTGCTACTAGAGTCAGAACTGTAGAATAGTCCAGTATTACTATAGTGGTGATGGACCCTCCCTCTGCTACTAGAGTCAGAACTGTAGAATAGTCCAGTATTACTATAGTGGTGATGGACCCTCCCTCTGCTACTAGAGTCAGAACTGTAGAATAGTCCAGTATTACTATAGTGGTGATGGACCCTCCCTCTGCTACTAGAGTCAGAACTGTAGAATAGTCCAGTATTACTATAGTGGTGATGGACCCTCCCTCTGCTACTAGAGTCAGAACTGTAGAATAGTCCAGTATTACTATAGTGGTGATGGACCCTCCCTCTGCTACTAGAGTCAGAACTGTAGAATAGTCCAGTATTACTATAGTGGTGATGGACCCTCCCTCTGCTACTAGAGTCAGAACTGTAGAATAGTCCAGTATTACTATAGTGGTGATGGACCCTCCCTCTGCTACTAGAGTCAGAACTGTAGAATAGTCCAGTATTACTATAGTGGTGATGGACCCTCCCTCTGCTACTAGAGTCAGAACTGTAGAATAGTCCAGTATTACTATAGTGGTGATGGACCCTCCCTCTGCTACTAGAGTCAGAACTGTAGAATAGTCCAGTATTACTATAGTGGTGATGGACCCTCCCTCTGCTACTAGAGTCAGAACTGTAGAATAGTCCAGTATTACTATAGTGGTGATGGACCCTCCCTCTGCTACTAGAGTCAGAACTGTAGAATAGTCCAGTATTACTATAGTGGTGATGGACCCTCCCTCTGCTACTAGAGTCAGAACTGTAGAATAGTCCAGTATTACTATAGTGGTGATGGACCCTCCCTCTGCTACTAGAGTCAGAACTGTAGAATAGTCCAGTATTACTATAGTGGTGATGGACCCTCCCTCTGCTACTAGAGTCAGAACTGTAGAATAGTCCAGTATTACTATAGTGGTGATGGACCCTCCCTCTGCTACTAGAGTCAGAACTGTAGAATAGTCCAGTATTACTATAGTGGTGATGGACCCTCCCTCTGCTACTAGAGTCAGAACTGTAGAATAGTCCAGTATTACTATAGTGGTGATGGACCCTCCCTCTGCTACTAGAGTCAGAACTGTAGAATAGTCCAGTATTACTATAGTGGTGATGGACCCTCCCTCTGCTACTAGAGTCAGAACTGTAGAATAGTCCAGTATTACTATAGTGGTGATGGACCCTCCCTCTGCTACTAGAGTCAGAACTGTAGAATAGTCCAGTATTACTATAGTGGTGATGGACCCTCCCTCTGCTACTAGTGTCAGAACTGTAGAATAGTCCAGTATTACTATAGTGGTGATGGACCCTCCCTCTGCTACTAGAGTCAGAACTGTAGAATAGTCCAGTATTACTATAGTGGTGATGGACCCTCCCTCTGCTACTAGAGTCAGAACTGTAGAATAGTCCAGTATTACTATAGTGGTGATGGACCCTCCCTCTGCTACTAGTGTCAGAACTGTAGAATAGTCCAGTATTACTATAGTGGTGATGGACCCTCCCTCTGCTACTAGTGTCAGAACTGTAGAATAGTCCAGTATTACTATAGTGGTGATGGACCCTCCCTCTGCTACTAGAGTCAGAACTGTAGAATAGTCCAGTATTACTATAGTGGTGATGGACCCTCCCTCTGCTACTAGAGTCAGAACTGTAGAATAGTCCAGTATTACTATAGTGGTGATGGACCCTCCCTCTGCTACTAGAGTCAGAACTGTAGAATAGTCCAGTATTACTATAGTGGTGATGGACCCTCCCTCTGCTACTAGAGTCAGAACTGTAGAATAGTCCAGTATTACTATAGTGGTGATGGACCCTCCCTCTGCTACTAGAGTCAGAACTGTAGAATAGTCCAGTATTACTATAGTGGTGATGGACCCTCCCTCTGCTACTAGAGTCAGAACTGTAGAATAGTCCAGTATTACTATAGTGGTGATGGACCCTCCCTCTGCTACTAGAGTCAGAACTGTAGAATAGTCCAGTATTACTATAGTGGTGATGGACCCTCCCTCTGCTACTAGAGTCAGAACTGTAGAATAGTCCAGTATTACTATAGTGGTGATGGACCCTCCCTCTGCTACTAGAGTCAGAACTGTAGAATAGTCCAGTATTACTATAGTGGTGATGGACCCTCCCTCTGCTACTAGAGTCAGAACTGTAGAATAGTCCAGTATTACTATAGTGGTGATGGACCCTCCCTCTGCTACTAGAGTCAGAACTGTAGAATAGTCCAGTATTACTATAGTGGTGATGGACCCTCCCTCTGCTACTAGAGTCAGAACTGTAGAATAGTCCAGTATTACTATAGTGGTGATGGACCCTCCCTCTGCTACTAGAGTCAGAACTGTAGAATAGTCCAGTATTACTATAGTGGTGATGGACCCTCCCTCTGCTACTAGAGTCAGAACTGTAGAATAGTCCAGTATTACTATAGTGGTGATGGACCCTCCCTCTGCTACTAGAGTCAGAACTGTAGAATAGTCCAGTATTACTATAGTGGTGATGGACCCTCCCTCTGCTACTAGAGTCAGAACTGTAGAATAGTCCAGTATTACTATAGTGGATTCTGAAGGTTTGTAGTTACAGTTACCTGGTATCAGGAGGTTAAGACATGATCCCTCTCTTCCTCTTTTCATCATCCCTCCTTTCCTGCTTTCATCATCCCAAAGCACTGCTATTTGGACAGAAGGGTGTGTGTTTTGTCTGTCACAATTTTTGTCACAATTTTGTGTTTGTCCCGTTTTGTGTATTCTTAGTTGGTGAGCGGACCCCAGACCTCACAACCATAAAGGGCAATGGGTTCTGTAACTGATTCAAGTATTTTTAGCCAGATTCTAATTGGTATGTCAAATTTTATATTCCTTCATGTTCCACTCTCGCTCTCTTCTTTCCTTCACTCCCTTCTCTTCTCTCTTTCACCTTTAATCTCTGTACGTTCCTCCCTCCGCCCCACCTCTCTTCACCCCCTCCATCTCTCTCTGTACGTTCCTCCCTCCGCCCCACCTCTCTTCACCCCCTCCATCTCTCTCTGTACGTTCCTCCCTCCGCCCCACCTCTCTTCACCCCTCCATCTCTCTCTGTACGTTCCTCCCTCCGCCCCACCTCTCTTCACCCCCTCCATCTCTCTCTGTACGTTCCTCCCTCCGCCCCACCTCTCTTCACCCCCTCCATCTCTCTCTGTACGTTCCTCCCTCCGCCCCACCTCTCTTCACCCCTCCATCTCTCTCTGTACGTTCCTCCCTCCGCCCCACCTCTCTTCACCCCCTCCATCTCTCTCTGTACGTTCCTCCCTCCGCCCCACCTCTCTTCACCCCTCCATCTCTCTCTGTACGTTCCTCCCTCCGCCCCACCTCTCTTCACCCCCTCCATCTCTCTCTGTACGTTCCTCCCTCCGCCCCACCTCTCTTCACCCCTCCATCTCTCTCTGTACGTTCCTCCCTCCGCCCCACCTCTCTTCACCCCTCCATCTCTCTCTGTACGTTCCTCCCTCCGCCCCACCTCTCTTCACCCCCTCCATCTCTCTCTGTACGTTCCTCCCTCCGCCCCACCTCTCTTCACCCCCTCCATCTCTCTCTGTACGTTCCTCCCTCCGCCCCACCTCTCTTCACCCCCTCCATCTCTCTCTGTACGTTCCTCCCTCCGCCCCACCTCTCTTCACCCCCTCCATCTCTCTCTGTACGTTCCTCCCTCCGCCCCACCTCTCTTCACCCCCTCCATCTCTCTCTGTACGTTCCTCCCTCCGCCCCACCTCTCTTCACCCCTCCATCTCTCTCTGTACGTTCCTCCCTCCGCCCCACCTCTCTTCACCCCCTCCATCTCTCTCTGTACGTTCCTCCCTCCGCCCCACCTCTCTTCACCCCTCCATCTCTCTCTGTACGTTCCTCCCTCCGCCCCACCTCTCTTCACCCCTCCATCTCTCTCTGTACGTTCCTCCCTCCGCCCCACCTCTCTTCACCCCCTCCATCTCTCTCTGTACGTTCCTCCCTCCGCCCCACCTCTCTTCACCCCCTCCATCTCTCTCTGTACGTTCCTCCCTCCGCCCCACCTCTCTTCACCCCCTCCATCTCTCTCTGTACGTTCCTCCCTCCGCCCCACCTCTCTTCACCCCCTCCATCTCTCTCTGTACGTTCCTCCCTCCGCCCCACCTCTCTTCACCCCCTCCATCTCTCTCTGTACATTCCTCCCTCCGCCCCACCTCTCTTCACCCCCTCCATCTCTCTCTGTACGTTCCTCCCTCCGCCCCACCTCTCTTCACCCCCTCCATCTCTCTCTGTACGTTCCTCCCTCCGCCCCACCTCTCTTCACCCCCTCCATCTCTCTCTGTACGTTCCTCCCTCCGCCCCACCTCTCTTCACCCCCTCCATCTCTCTCTGTACGTTCCTCCCTCCGCCCCACCTCTCTTCACCCCCTCCATCTCTCTCTGTACGTTCCTCCCTCCGCCCCACCTCTCTTCACCCCCTCCATCTCTCTCTGTACGTTCCTCCCTCCGCCCCACCTCTCTTCACCCCCTCCATCTCTCTCTGTACGTTCCTCCCTCCGCCCCACCTCTCTTCACCCCCTCCATCTCTCTCTGTACGTTCCTCCCTCCGCCCCACCTCTCTTCACCCCTCCATCTCTCTCTGTACGTTCCTCCCTCCGCCCCACCTCTCTTCACCCCCTCCATCTCTCTCTGTACGTTCCTCCCTCCGCCCCACCTCTCTTCACCCCTCCATCTGTCTGTCTGTGTTTAGTGTGTCAGTATTGTCAGTGACTATGTTGCTCTGAGTGTCTCCCCTATCTCTCTCTCTGTCTCTCTCTCTCTGTCTCTGTCTCTCTGCCAACACTGAGCTTAAAACACGGAGCACTCTCTAACAACCTGATGGTTAGATCACACAGATGATGACAGGAGAGAGGGAGGAGGGGTGGATGGGGGAAAAGATGGGGGAGGATGGGAGTGAAGAAAGTGCAAAGTAGAAGTGAGGGGGAAAAGGGGGAAGACAGAGGGAGGTTGGGAGAGAAAAGAGTAGGGAGGGGAGGAGGGGAGGAGGGGTGGCAGAGAAAGAGAGCAGAGATACTATGACAGACAGACAGACAGACAGACAGACAGACAGACAGACAGACAGACAGACAGACAGACAGACAGACAGACAGACAGACAGACAGACAGACAGACAGACAGACAGACAGACAGACAGACAGACAGACAGACAGACAGACAGACAGACAGAGGATGGGAACGAGAGAAGAAGAGTAGGGGAAGAGGGATGGAGGGAGGGAGCATGGCAGAAGCATGGGAAGAGAGAGAAGGAGGGAGGGAGAGAAGGAGTAAAACCGATGAACAGATGTAGGAATAGTGTTGTCCTTTGAAGAGTAGAGAGCGTGAGAGAACAGGACGAGTCGGACTGGGCTGACGCACTTGAAGCCTGGTGCGTGACGCTGGTATTATCCTCACCAGACAGCTAGCACGCACCTCAGGACTATTAATAAACGCTACTTCAGGTGACAGGACACGCTCTGTAGGGCGAATGTCGTGCCTAAAACACCAACATAGTAGCTCTCTCATCCTTTTCTCCTCCAATTTACCCATCAACTCCCTTATAGTCTCTGTTTCTCTCACCTCCCATTTTCCCCCGACTAGCTCTGGTTCCATCCTCGGCTCTGCCGATCTATCCGTGTGCCCCCCCAAAAAATAATTCTTGGGGCTGCCTCTCTGGTTTCCTCGCCAGTCGTGTACCCCGGTAGCGTTCCCGGTCCTCACCGAATTCCCCTTGCTCCTTACAGTCCACCTGTTGCTCCTTCCTCTGCTGCTTGGTCCGTTTGTGGTGGGAGATTCTGTCACAGTTGTCGTCGGGAAAGGAGGACCAAAATGCAGCAGGAATGTGGATGCTCATCTTTACGTTTATTTAACTCAAAAGAGAACACCAAAATAATAAACAACGAATACTCACGATCAACACAACAGTCTCGTTAGGCTCACACACGCTAAACAAGAAACAATCTCCCACAAAATACAAACCCAAACACACCCTAATATATAGGACTCTCAATCAAAGGCAAAGAGACAACACCTGCCTTCAATTGAGAGTCCATACCCCAATTAACTAAACATAGAAACAGATTCACTAGACAAAACATAGAAATACATGAATATGACACAGTGCCCAAATACCCCGGAATACATAAATCAAATGCCCTTCTACAACAACCACCACCCCGAACCACATAAAACGAATACCCTCTGCCACGTCCTGACCAAACTACAATAACAATTAACCCTTATACTGGTCAGGACGTGACAATATGGTACTGGAACTGACCCTGTATATAGTTGTTGTTCTACTTGACAGTTGAATGTACAGTGGCAAGATAAAGTATGTGAACCCTTGGATTTAATAACAGGTTGACCCTGTAGCAGAAATTACCTCCACCAAACGTTTTCTGTAGCTGCGGATCAGACCTGCACAGCGGTCAGGAGGAAGTTTGGACCATTCCTCTTTACAAAACTGTTTCAGTTCAGCAATATTCTTGGGATGTCTGATGTGAACTGCTCTCTTGAGGTCATGCCACAGCATCTCAATCGGATTGAAGTCAGGACTCTGACTGGGCCACTCCAGAAGGCCTATTTTCTTCTCCTGAAGCCATTCTGTTGTTGATTTACTTCTGTGTTTTGGGTCGTTGTCCTGTTGCATCACCCAACTTCTGTTGAGCTTCAATTGGCAGACAGATAGCCTTACATTCTCCTGCAAAATGTCAAGATAAACTTGGGAATTCATTTTTCCGTCGATGATAGCACGCTGTCCAGGCCCTGAGGCAGCAAAGCAGCCCCAAACAATGATGCTCCCTCCACCATACTTTACAGTTGGGAAGAGGTTTTTATGTTGGTGTGCTGTGCCTTTATTTCTCCACACATAGTGTTGTGTTCCTTTCAAACAACTCAACTGTAGTTTCCTCTGTCCACAGAATATTTCACCAGTAGCGCTGTGGAACATCCAGGTGCACTTTTGCGAACTTCAGACGTGCAGAAATGTTTTTTTGACAGCAGTGGCTTCTTCCATGGTGTCCTCCCATGAACACCATTCTTGTTTATTGTTTTACGTATTGTAGACTCATCAACAGAGATGTTAGCATGTTCCAGAGGTTTCTGTAAGTCTTTATCTGACACTCTAGGATTCTTCTTAACCTCATTGAGCATTCTGTGCTGTACTCTTGCAGTCATCTTTGCAGGATGGCCACTCCTAGGGAGGGTAGCAACTGTGCTGAACTTTCTCCATTTATAGACAATTTGTCTTACCGTGGACTGATGAACATCAAGGCCTTTAGAGATACTTTTGTAACCCTTTCCAGCTTTATGCAAGGCAACAATTCTTAATCTTCTGAGATCTCTTTGGTTCGAGGCGTGGTTCACATCAGGCAATGCTTCTTGTGAATAGGAAACTCAGGTTTTGTGAGTGTGTTTTATAGGGAAAGGCAGCTCTAACCAACATCTCCAATCTCGTCTCATTGATTGGACTCCAGGTCAGCTGACTCCTGACTCCAATTACCTTATGGAGAAGTCATTAGCCTCGGGGTTCACATACGTTTTCCATCCTACACTGTGAATGTTTAAATGATGTATTCAATATAGACAAGACAAGTACAACCATTTGTGTGTTATTAGTTTAAGCACACTGTGTTTGTCTATTGTTGTGACTAAGATGACTGTTTATGCAGAAATCCAGGTAATTCCAAAGGGTTCACCTACTTTTTCTTGCCACTGTACTAGTTATAGTATTACTGATGCTGATTACTGCTGTTGGGAAAGAGTAAGATAGACATTTCACTGTACTAGTTATAGTATTACTGATGCTGATTACTGCTGTTGGGAAAGAGTAAGATAGACATTTCACTGTACTAGTTATAGTATTACTGATGCTGATTACTGCTGTTGGGAAAGAGTAAGATAGACATTTCACTGTACTAGTTATAGTATTACTGATGCTGATTACTGCTGTTGGGAAAGAGTAAGATAGACATTTCACTGTACTAGTTATAGTATTACTGATGCTGATTACTGCTGTTGGGAAAGAGTAAGATAGACATTTCACTGTACTAGTTATAGTATTACTGATGGTGATTACTGCTGTTGGGAAAGAGTAAGATAGACATTTCACTGTACTAGTTATAGTATTACTGATGCTGATTACTGCTGTTGGGAAAGAGTAAGATAGACATTTCACTGTACTAGTTATAGTATTACTGATGCTGATTACTGCTGTTGGGAAAGAGTAAGATAGACATTTCACTGTACTAGTTATAGTATTACTGATGCTGATTACTGCTGTTGGGAAAGAGTAAGATAGACATTTCACTGTACTAGTTATAGTATTACTGATGCTGATTACTGCTGTTGGGAAAGAGTAAGATAGACATTTCACTGTACTTGTGCACGTGACAATAAAAACGGAAAACTTGAAAAACGGAAATCACCAAAAGTCCCACAAGGTAAGACAAGGACAATTCTTCCTCGGGTCTCCACCAGGACAATACTGTGTGTGTGTGTGTGTGAATACTCTCTCCGTGATCATAAAGGAATATCAATAATACAGAAAGATAAATGAAGGAATAAAACTACTGACTGGAATGACTCATCCCCACGACTACCCGCCTACTAGATGACAGGCGGTAGAACGAGAGAGAGAGGATGGAGGGAGAGGTGGAGAGAGGAGATGGAGAGAGGAGATGGAGGGAGAGGTGGAGAGAGATGGAGAGAGGAGATGGAGGGAGAGGTGAAGAGAGGAGATAGACAGGAGATGGAGAGAGGAGATGGAGGTAGAGGTGGAGAGAGGAGATGGAGGGAGAGGTGTAGAGAGTGGATGGAGGGAGAGAGAGGAGGGAAGGAGAGGAGAGAAAGGAGATGTAGAGAGGAGATGGAGCGAGAGGTGGAGAGAGGAGATGGAGGGAGAGGTGTAGAGAGTGGATGGAGGGAGAGAGAGGAGGGAAGGAGAGGAGAGAAAGGAGATGTAGAGAGGAGATGGAGGGAGAGGTGGAGAGAGGAGATGGAGGGAGAGGTGTAGAGAGGAGATGGAGGGAGAGGTGGACAGAGGAGATAGAGAGAGAGAGAGAGGTGAAGAGAGGAGATGGAGAGAGGAGATGGAGGGAGAGGTGGAGAGAGGAGAAAGAGAGAGAGGTGAAGAGAGGAGGTGGAGGGAGATGGAGGGAGAGGTGGAGAGAGGAGATGGAGGGAGAGGTGTAGAGAGTGGATGGAGGGAGAGAGAGGAGGGAAGGAGAGGAGAGAAAGGAGATGTAGAGAGGAGATGGAGGGAGAGGTGGAGAGAGGAGATGGAGGGAGAGGTGGAGAGAGGAGATGGATGGAGAGGTGTAGAGAGGAGATGGAGGGAGAGGTGGACAGAGGAGATAGAGAGAGAGAGAGGTGAAGAGAGGAGATGGAGAGAGGAGATGGAGGGAGAGATGGAGAGAGGAGAAAGAGAGAGAGGTGAAGAGAGGAGGTGGAGGGAGATGGAGGGAGAGGTGGAGAGAGGAGATGGAGGGAGAGGTGTAGAGAGTGGATGGAGGGAGAGAGAGGAGGGAAGGAGAGGAGAGAAAGGAGATGTAGAGAGGAGATGGAGGGAGAGGTGGAGAGAGGAGATGGAGGGAGAGGTGTAGAGAGTGGATGGAGGGAGAGAGAGGAGGGAAGGAGAGGAGAGAAAGGAGATGTAGAGAGGAGATGGAGGGAGAGGTGGAGAGAGGAGATGGAGGGAGAGGTGGAGAGAGGAGATAGAGAGAGAGAGAGGTGAAGAGAGGAGATGGAGGGAGAGGTGGAGAGAGGAGAAAGAGAGAGAGGTGAAGAGAGGAGGTGGAGGGAGAGGAGGAGAGAGGAGATGGAGGGAGAGGTGGAGAGAGGAGATGGAGGGAGAGGTGGAGAGAGGAGATGGAGGGAGAGGTGGAGAGAGGAGATGGAGGGAGAGGTGGAGAGAGTGGATGGAGGGAGAGGAGGAGAGAGAGGAGGAGAGAGAGGATGGAGGGAGAGGAGGAGAGAGAGGATGGAGGGAGGGAGGGAGAGGTGGAGAAGAGAGGGGGAGGTGAGGGAGGAGGAGGTGGGGGGGAGGGAGAGATGAAGGGAGATAGAGAGAGAAGAAGAGAAAGAGAGGGAGGCACTCACCTGAAATCAGGTCTCTGTAATCTGTAATAGATTGAGCTGCAGCATAGGATATGGAATACCAATGTAGTACACACACACACACACACACACACACAGGCTCTTCGTGGTAGTCAGGTCATCACAACTTGTCTGTGTTTTAGTTTCTCTGTGTTCTGCTTATATAAGTTGTCATGTCTTTATGTTTTATAAGTAAGCAGTTGATTGTCTCATGTTGTGTGGGTGTGTATGACAGTCTTTCTCCCCGTCCAGCTCTCAATTCAATTCAATTCAATTCAAGGGGCTTCATTCACATGGGAAACATGTGTTAACATTACCAAAGCAAGTGAAGTAGATAATAAACAAAAGTGAAATAAACAAAAAAAATAACAGTAAACATTTAACATACAGAAGTTTCAAAAGAATAAAGACATTTCAAATGTCATATTATGTGTATATACAGTGTTGTAACGATGTGCAAATAGTTGAAGTACAAAAGGGAAAATAAATAAACATAAATATGGGTTGTATTTACAATGGTGTTTGTTCTTCACTGGTTGCCCTTTTCTTGTGGCAACAGGTCACAAATATTGCTGCTGTGATGGCACACTGTCGTACTCTTTCTCTGTCTCCTCTCTGTTCATCCATCTCTCTCTCTGTCTGTCTCCTCTCTGTTCATCCAGCTCTCTCTCTGTCTGTCTCCTCTCTGTTCATCCAGCTCTCTCTCTGTCTGTCTCCTCTCTGTTCATCCATCTCTCTCTCTGTCTGTCTCCTCTCTGTTCATCCAGCTCTCTCTCTGTCTGTCTCCTCTCTGTTCATCCATCTCTCTCTCTGTCTGTCTCCTCTCTGTTCATCCATCTCTCTCTCTCTCTGTCTCCTCTCTGTTCATCCATCTCTCTCTCTGTCTGTCTCCTCTCTGTTCATCCATCTCTCTCTCTTGTCTGTCTCCTCTCTGTTCATCCATCTCTCTCTCTGTCTGTCTCCTCTCTGTTCATCCATCTCTCTCTCTGTCTGTCTCCTCTCTGTTCATCCATCTCTCTCTCTGTCTGTCTCCTCTCTGTTCATCCATCTCTCTCTCTGTCTGTCTCCTCTCTGTTCATCCATCTCTCTCTCTGTCTGTCTCCTCTCTGTTCATCCATCTCTCTCTCTGTCTGTCTCCTCTCTGTTCATCCAGCTCTCTCTCTGTCTGTCTCCTCTCTGTTCATCCAGCTCTCTCTCTGTCTGTCTCCTCTCTGTTCATCCAGCTCTCTCTCTGTCTGTCTCCTCTCTGTTCATCCAGCTCTCTCTCTGTCTGTCTCCTCTCTGTTCATCCAGCTCTCTCTCTGTCTGTCTCCTCTCTGTTCATCCATCTCTCTCTCTGTCTGTCTCCTCTCTGTTCATCCAGCTCTCTCTGTCTGTCTCCTCTCTGTTCATCCATCTCTCTCTCTGTCTGTCTCCTCTCTGTTCATCCATCTCTCTCTCTGTCTGTCTCCTCTCTGTTCATCCAGCTCTCTCTCTCTGTCTCCTCTCTGTTCATCCATCTCTCTCTGTCTTTCTCTCTATCATCTCTCTCTCTTTCTCTCTATCCATCTCTCTCTCTGTCTTTCTCTCTATCCATCTCTCTCTCTCTGTCTGTCTCCTCTCTGTTCATCCATCTCTCTCTGTCTTTCTCTC